>NC_090870.1:61777302-61779802 GCF_036669935.1 Montipora foliosa
CATGAACTCGGAAATGGCCTATTGTGAATTTTACGGTTAGATTAACTACATTTTTCATGAGATCGTGTCAAGAAAATAGCGTTCGTTTCAGTGATTAGGCCTAACCCTCTTTAACATTTTAGCTTTCAATGTACGGTTTGGCTAGCTATACTTTGCACGAGATCGTGTGAAGAAAATAGCACTCGTTTATTGATTAAGCCTAACTGCTCGTTTCAGTGGTTCTGCAGTTGCTCCGACAATTAAACAATCTCGACCGTTCAAAAACAATCGCCTGTAGCGCTTCTCTCTGTTTCGGTTTAACTTTAAGGTTTCCTTGTCCTCTACCCAAAAGAATCTCTACAAGAATACTCTCGAAATCCATGTTTATTCCGCAAAATCACCCAAAATCACAACACAGAGTACGAACATGCGCAGTGATAGAAAAGCCCGTATTTCGGGCCTTGCTGGCACTGAGCATGCTCGAAATCGAACTTTACCAGATCTCCCTTCCGTATGACCGTGGGAGATCTCGGTACGAGATTAGATGAATACAACAAGAATCTGTAGGTTTGTGGTGCACACTGGTACATAGTACGTTGCCACTAACAGAAACTGTGATATCTAGGAAAGCCAATGAAGTTTCTGAATTTTCCCAGGTATATTTAAGAGCCGGATGAAAAGAATTGACGGAGGTTATATAAAAGCGTTGATCGAAAAAGTGTTTAATAGTTGAAGACCTTCGCTATTGGGAATGACTGTGTACAGAGATGTAATGTCCATGGTGAAAATAAGTTTGTACTGGCTGGAGAAATTGAAATCGTTGAAAATTTTTAGTGCGTGTGTACTGTCTTTAATGTATGATGGCAAAGATTTGACGATAGGCGTCATAATCCTGTCTAAGTAGCTAGAAATGAGTTCGGTGGGGCAACTACAGGCAGAAACGATAGGGCGACCTGGGTTGTTAGGTTTGTGAATTTTAGGCAAGAAGTAAATGCACGAAGTTCTATGGGTGCTGATGATGAGATTAGTGGCAGTGTCCGGTAATTCTTGATTAACTATGAGATTCTAAATGGTGTCTTTGACAAGTTTTTGATTTTTGGAAGTGAGATCTTTCTGGATTTTGGCATAAAACGAGGTATCCGAAAGTTGCCGCAAAGCTTCTTTTTGGTAAAGGTCGGACCGCCAAACAACTACCGCGCCGCCTTTGTCGGCCGGTTTGACAACTATGTCATTGCGTTAACTAAGATTTTTAAGCGCCGCCCACTCTTCCGAGGAAAGGTTGGAAAATTTAGTGTTACGATTGAATTTAAGTTTGTGAATGTCGTGACGGCATTTTAATTTTTGGTGAAAAAATCTAAAGAGGCAAATTATCCCTCCCTAAACCCATTTAGATTTGCGAACTTCAAGTGTTTCAAAAATATCTTTGTTAGAAGTGTCCGAATCGTCCTCTTTGTCATGAAAAATGGCGTTTAACTGAACGCGGCGAAGAAATTTTTCAACATCCTCTCTGGAACAAAAATTCATCTTCCAAATCGGCACTCTTAATCCTCACGGTATTAACGAACGCTTTTCATTTATCTAATATATTCCTATTTTTCACGTTGCCGTGTTACCACCAATAGCGTAGCTCCTACTCCACTATAATAGCTACGCGTAACCCATAATTCCTCGATTCGCTCTGACGAAGGGCTAACGCTCGAAACGTCAGCTTTTAGAATCTCTGTACGGTGGCCAATTTACACGGCGGGTCTAAAACACAGGTCACATTCCACAGGTCACTCGTTGCAGGTCATTGTTTTATGTTTTGGAAAGTAACCAAAACCCTCAATTTGGCTAACCCTAGGCCTAAGGTTGGTTTTTAGGCCTAAGGTTAGCCAAATTGAGGGTTTTGGGTTACTTTCAAGAAGGTAAAACAATGACCTGCAACGAGTGACCCGTGGAATGTGACCTGTGTTTTAGACCCGCCGCAATTTACATTATCAACTCCGTTGATAAAACCAAATTTTTGTATACTACTTCTCCACCGACGCAGCACCACAGTTTCTTTAGAAACTACCCCCTTCATTCAACTGTCTTATATAGTTCATAGAAAAATCACTCAACTTAAAATGACGTCGACTCAAAACGTTTCCCGAGTCGTTGTTTTCTAGATCATTATTTAGATCCCTGGGTAAGGGGCTTTGTGTACGTTTTTAGCTACATCGTTTTTTTCCTTCCCAATAAATTAAAAACATTTTTTTTTTTGATTTAAGGAGGTTCGAAAGGGTTTTTCGTTGCAATAGTGTTTCTTAGACGATGAAAGATACCAAAGAAGGATATTTCATAGTGAAGGTAAATCTTTGCAACTCTATTGTTGGGTAATACTTTCAGGGCACTTATGACGTCATATAGGGTACCATGGCAACACGCCAGGTCCACAAAAAGGTCCTCTAAATTTCAGTTTTTGAAAATTATCTGAAAGATTAAGTCGGTGACCTACCGTTTTTATTTTTTGTTGGAAATCTCCCTAAATTCTTTAACT
>NC_090870.1:61787302-61797302 GCF_036669935.1 Montipora foliosa
AATTGACCAATTCAAATTTCCTGTTGCTGGTGAAGCAGGAAATTCTAAATGCATAGGTTACTTAAAGCGTGCAGTTCCCCTTTCACTCTATCCCCATTCTCTCTGTGCTTGCTTGCATGACTAAAGCAAGCGGTTCAACTGACTTAGAAGGTAATGCAAGCAGTCTACTATCCCTACGGCAGTGCTGTGTTAGAATCTGTCACTAACACGAAACACTATTACCTAGAGTATTGCCCAGTTTCATAGCAGTTTTAGAAGCATAATGTTAAAAAAGGTTCCATCCTGGTTTTGAGCTTCATATCACTGTCTCTCCAGCATTTCCCTGATAAAGATGGCTTAATTATACTTGTAAACTCACCTTTAAAAGCAGACATCAACATTCAAGCAAACAAAGCGAGGTCCCTTTTTTTGATGTTGTGATGTATTACTGCTGACCATCATGGCGCTAGACCATTTGGAAATCCCGTGGGTAGGTCCCCGGGTGGTTTGTGCAGAAACACAAATTGCCTGGGCTCAGGGGTAAAGTTTTGCAGCAAATCCCCTGGCACCATTTGGTGGGTTGCCCGCGAGATGCCCTGGGGTCGACCCCTCAGGATGACCACTGATACCAGCATTAGGAAGTGATGAATAACCCCACCCCCTACCCTCTGAGACAAGAACATTTAAGCAATTTCCCCAAAAGACCTTGACTTGGCTTAGGGTTACAGGATGACACATAATGACAATGAGTTATGTTATCTTACTTTCTTTAGGTAGGCAGCAATAAGGGGCAAATGCCTCATCATGTCTGGGAACAACTGTGAACAGGTTGGCAGTTACCAGTAATATTAGTTTGTTTTGATTCTTACCATCTTGATAATTGTGTAATCCAGAATTAATGTAGTATTTCTAACAAGATATGAGTTTACTTATTATCTGTGGGATGAGCCGGTGCCTTAGATCGTAAATCTCTCTTTATTTCTGTGTTTTTGCCCCCTTAGCAAATTCCTGAGGAAGCCACATTGTAGCTTGCGCACATATAGAGTAATAGAGTGGTAGTAATATAGTATTAAATACATGTATATAGTGAGTGTTACCTTGAAAAATTTTGATAAGGTCGCAACTTGAAAGCTGCAAGTGCAAATGTAATAATTGGGAAATGATGACCTTTTCACACCAAATGCCTGCAAGTAAGTCTTGGGTAATGATGAGGTTGCAGAGAATGACCGAAGAACAATAGATCACATGAACATAATTGTCATTTGTTATGGTGCATCATACGTTCATTGCCTGACTGAGGTAACAGTTACTGTATGTCGGTGTAGTGCTTCTTAAGTTGTTTGAGCTTCATTTTTTTGTGTGAGAGGGATTTAAGTAATCAATTATATTTCACCTGAAATGTTCAGTGAGAACAAGATGGAATAATTGCGAACTACTTAAATGCTTATGATGGCACTAGTACTGTTGCCATATTTCAAAGTGCGTCACTCATCACATGCTGTGTAATCGAGTGTTGGAGTGGGTGTTACAAAAACTAAGACCCCTTGTAAACAGTGGAAATTACAGTAAATAAACCTGGGAAAACTTACTGTTAGCCAGAGATGCTGGATGATGTCTCCACAAATGGTTTTATTAAACAGACACAACGCCATGACACTCTTGAATTAGCCACTTTGCAGTTTCAAGAAATGAATGTTCGTATCAATAAAAACTAGCGTATAATTGTCTTTTTTGTTATGGGAAATAGTTGCAAGAATTTGCATTAGAAATCTGTTTTTGTTTTAAATGTACTGTATGCTTGCTTTTATCCCGAAGTCCACTCTTTCTGAAACTCTGAACCGGTAAGTGTAAAATGCAGGCTGCACACTGCAGACCAGGGATAAAATGCAGACTGAGGGTAAAATGAATATTTATAATAAAAAAACGAGTCACAAGCATAAAATAAAGAGTGTTTGAAAGAAAATCCTGTATTACATCTGTCAACAACTGACATTATCATGACTGCAGTGGCTTCACCTTTTGGGGACTGTTGTGGGACTGTTCTTCCAGATGTATTGAAATGTACACGAAAGCGAATGAAAGGATCCTACTAAGAAATTTTTACATCTCAGTAATACTGGCTTAAGCCAACTGAAACATTAGATTGTTGCAAAATCCATGTTATCTATGTCTCATGCATGTCAAAATAAATTGAGTTATTGGGTAATTACTCTCGGTGACTTTGTTCAGTGCAGCAAAATGGACAGTAGCGGGGTGGTGATTTCATTTCCTAAAAGCAACTTAGTTAATGAAACTATACTTTTTCCTACAACAACAAGGATTCAAACAGCTTCAGTTATTACAGAGTTCGATGAAAATCCGGATTTATAACATGCGGTAGGGCAAAAAACCGTATGTGTTGTGTTGGGGTTTCAGTGTCAAAGTACAAACGGGTATGAACACTCTTTATTCTATCCTTATAACTCGTTTTTCATTATTATTTTATTTTACCCGCAGTCTGCATTTTCCCTTTGGTCTGCAGTCAGCAGTCTGCATTTTACCCTCAGTCTGCATTTTACCCCAGGTCTGCAGTGTGCATTTTACACTGACTGAACTCTGAACATCTTTTGTGTGACAGAAAAACAGTGACATTATTGATGCTTACAGTACAGCTCAAAGATAAGCGAACCACCAAATACGTTGACAATGCATTGAGAATGAAGAGTCAACGCGTTTGAAAATAAAACCAACGCGTTTGCAAACTAGTTTATTTTCAATGCGTTTGGCCATTGTTATTCATTTGTGCACCTCTGAATTGTGTTTTTGGTTGCGCCACTGAATGAAAAACGTACGTAATTGGCGAGGAATGACTGAAACAGATTCTCGGTCATTATAAAACTCAATAAGCGAGTAGGTTATGGAACAATTTTGTTTGTTTTGCGGCAAAACTAAAAAATCTTTCAGCAAAGCGGCACGTGCTGCAAGGGAAAGACTGCTCTAGATGTACATGTAGTGCATATTTTTTATGTGCTTTCCACATTCCTCGGATGTTCAGTGCAAACCAAATTTCTCAGCGAACTCCAGGTACAATGGCTAGTTCGCTGCGATCTTTCTTGTAAAGTTGTCTTGCACTTGACTAGAGCGGTAAGATATTCACCAGACTAATCCTTGAAACGTTTGCTATTGCCGCTGTTTTGAAGTCCCAGTTTGCGTGATGTTGACCTTTTGTGGTGCTGTGACCTTTCATCGCCTCCCTACTGGCCTCGGTTGTTCAAAAGGTGGCTAGCGCTATCCAATGGATAAATCACTATCCAGCGGATAAACACTATCAAAACCAATTGAGTTATCCAGTGGATAGTGATTTATCCAAAGGATATCGCTATCCACCTTTTGAACGGCCGGGGGGCCTGATGTTTAATTTGTTTCACAAGGAACTGAAGGTTTGTTCAGTTTCATGAGGTATGAATATGATTTTTCTTGGGATTTTTTCGGGGTTTAATTGGAGAGTTCATTGATTTAAACTGAATCATTTAATTCGGTCGTTTTCATACGGAAAGTAAAATTAAGTCGGCTTGTCGCATCAAATTTTCACATCTTTGTGTTGAAACAGCGCAACATGTATTTTCATTCCTGTATATCTCAAATGATTTTATTTTTTAAGTAAAAGACCACTCAAAATGTCGACAAAATCATTGTCCCTGGTGCTTAACCCTTTAAGCCCCGAGGGGTTCCCCATTGACGAGTAAAATCGTCTGGCGTTAGACAGAGTAAAATCTATAAGTGCCATTTGGCACTATCGGGGCTGAAAGGGTTAAACGGGGACATAGTTTTTTCACGCTGTTAGCTTAACCCTTTAAGCCCCGAGGGGTTCCCCATTGACGATTAAAATCGTCTGGCGTTAGACAGAGTAAAATCTATAAGTGCCATTTGGCACTATCGGGGCTGAAAGGGTTAAGGTTCATGTAGTTAAAAGCTGCAAGACAGTTGAAAAGCCATTCACAGATATCTGGCAATCGCATGTTTACAACTGCTTGCCGGCGCGTTAAATTTTGGATTTTCATTATGCTGGTCATTGAAGTGTTGTTTGGTTGCTTCAAAAGTTATCTTGTAACTTTAGTTTACATGAACTGGCTATGCGACGTGCAAAACTTCGAAAACAATCACCTTTTTATGTTTAATTGGCCAAAAGCCGAACTTTGCATAGTCAGACGACAAGACTGTGTTTTATTTTGTGACATTACTTTCCGAACACATCATTGAACCTTTTGTGATGCAAATGATTCCGAAAATTAAACGCATTTGCCTTTGCGTTGAACGCAGACACAAACGCGTTGAAAGTCAAACGCAAACTAGTTGAAGACTAGTTTGAAACTAGTTTGAAACGCGTTTGGTGGTTCGCTTATCTCTGAGCGGTACTATACATGTACTTATTGGCACGGAAACTAGAGATAGGGTCTTTTGAATAATGAGAAATTCAGTCTGTTAACCCTTTGATTGTGACCACTCAGTCAGTCAGTACTCAGTTTGTTTTTTGGTTGTCTTCAAAATTTTTGGCCACTGAACTTCCTACCAAAAAATGCAGCTTCCAGAGGTGCAACCTATCTGTATTGTCATAACCAAAAGCAAACTTTCTCACATCAACCATGAACATGTAGATTGTAGATTTTTTCTTGACACTACTTATTTTTGCTACACATTTGATGGTGACATGAAGTCTCCGAAAGGGTTATTGTGGATTTTTGTGTTGACAACATGTAATATTCTGGCCTCCTGTTCAAAATACATTAGTAGAAAAGGAAAATTCTTACTTTGAAAATGAAAACAAAGTCTGTGAAAAGTTAAAAATAAATTTCTTTAAACGTTTTCATCTTTATTTTTGTAGCAGTCAGTTTGTTACCGATAATATCATATTGTTTTTACATATTTTTTTGGTTAGCTTAAACCATGGCCACATGGTACTGCAGTTGTCGGAAAGTATGAATTCAAAGGAAGGACACCAGAGGTTAGTATGTGCACTGGGTTATTGATCTGTATGCTTGTTCATATTAGTTTTTATCTTTGTGATACTTTGGTTCTTCCTTACTGATTCACATAGAAATAATTTTCATGATGACTGGATATGGCCAGTTTGAACCATAATAATAATAATAATAATAATAATAATAATAATAATAATAATAATAATAATAATAATAATAATAATAATAATAATAATAATAATAATACTGGTATTAATTTTTGACAGTTAAATTTGTAGTACATGTGTAATAGTAATTTTAGCATTTGTAGTATTAGTATTTGGTATCTACAGTGCAGCTCAAAGATAAGCAAACTTTGCATACGCATACCATATGTGCATGCGTACAGTGCAGACCAGAAATAAGCATCCCAAAAAACGTGTGAAACGAGCATAAGAAAATTGCGCACACGTGTCTGTGTTTACAACACCCGCATTGTCAAAGATAATTACATGTATGTATGAATTGGTCCACTGTCTTTTCATAGTTAATGTTTTATTGTTAGTTTCAGCGCAACACAACAGCCGTGTCAACAGTGAAGTGTTTGACAAAATTACAACGTGTGTTTCCAAGTGAAATGCATTCGCTTCCACCTCATGTTTAATTTCCAACATTTGAAAATTAATTTCACTTCTGGCTGCATCAAAAAATAACATCCTGAGGGGAATAAATATTTCCCTGTGATTAAAATGTAAAACTGGTTCATTTTCCATGCGAAAGACATTGCTTTTGCCAACAAAACTCAACCACAGACACCCCAAGCTCAGTGTGAGCATGGCTGACAAAAATATAAGGATTTGTATGGGAATCCCGATTAAAAGCGTAAGAAGATAATTATATGAAAAAAATGTCAATTAAAAAGCCTAAACTTTTTTCCATTGTGGATAGCTTTCTTCCTGTGTGGTTATTTTCCAGATCCGATGCGATTTGAGCCATTGTCTAATTTCTGGGTTGTCAACGATTATAAGGCTGGAGACTAAATTCTCAGCAGCCACCAATTTGAGTCAAATATTCCTGGATAAAATTTTCCCATGGTCACAATTTCAAATCAGAATTAATTGACAAAGATTGAACTTTCATCTCAACCCTCCATCAACACAATAGCAGTTCTGCGAGCAACGTCAGGCGGTGAATATTGCAACAAAAAAGCGAAGGCGGTGCTTTATCACAAGAGTGGCCACCACTTCGACCGTTGATAACAAACTTACCCTTACCCGGGTGACAGACCGTAGTTTGTCAACCACAAATTTCTTTATTCCCCTGGGTCTCCCGACATGACTGCATTGACTGACAGTCATCCACTCACATTCACGCCTCCTTCGTGTTGAAAAGTTCAAACACATTCGTGAAGCCGGAAAGCATTGAAAGATGCGAGAATAACAGCTGTACTAAACAAACTTTTGCGCGGTCATGCCGCTTTTATTAGTTAATAGGATTTTGTACGTAGTAGGCTGTTTGTGATCATAACTGTATTTATCAAGCCTTCAAGGAATTAACATTAATTATGCAAATAAAATTCGTTCCTGTAGTTTATCAAGCGCAAAGTTTTTTATTTTCCTGGGTCTCCCGACACGACTGTTTTCTCTCAGATGCTAATAATTAAATTTCACTGGCTTCAGTAAGTCCAGCCACAAAATATTCGTAGCACAATATCCTACGAGAACAAAGTTTATTTGCATGTAAATATATATTCCTACAAGGCTTGAGTCATTGCAGTCATGTCGGGAAACCCAGGGGAATAACGAAATTTGCCGTTGACAAACTACGGTCTGTCACCTGGGTAAGGGTCAGTTTGTTATCAACAGTCGAAGTGGTGGCCACTCTTGTGATAGAGCACCACTTCGAAAGCTGTTTTGTTGCAATACTCACCGCCTGACATTGCTCGCAGGGCTGCTATTGCGTTGATTGTGGGTTGAGATGAAAATTTATTCTTTGTCGATTAATTCTGGTGTGGAATTGTTACCAGTCGTTACATTTGAGCGGTACTGTATGTGTATACTTGTATACGCAAGTACATATGTTGCAGGTAAAATGTGTTCACAGGTAAAATCAGTCATCAAACTTAGGTCAAATCTGTAGTTTGTATTAAAACTAGGTTAAATCTGTACTTTGTGATTGATGTGTTAAGTCGTTTATTAAACTGTAGATTAAATGTGTCATTTCAACTAGATCAAATGTGTACTAAATGTAATTCTGCGTAAATTTTCTAATATAAATGTATTTCTTTTGAGGTTTTCTTGCTCCCCAGGTTTCTTTTAAGTTTAAATTTCTCTTAAATATTTGTTCAAGTTATTATAGTGGTAATATTAGTAAATTCTGGTTTAAGGGTTAGCTTTGTGTAAGTGGAAGGGTCAGCTTTTTAATCAATGTATTGTCAGCTTGGTAATAGGGTTTCTTTACAATAGGGAGGGAATTACGGATCGTTCTTGAAACTTGAATAGAAAGAAGCATTTTTTGTTGTCCTGTGTGCTTTATTTTTGTTGTTGGACATAAATATAATTGCTTACATGTACATGCTCCAATACAGATTCACTTTTAAATTACTGATCAATTGCTTTCTTTGACACTGTTGAGAATGGTATCCCTTTGAAAAAGTCAAATACACTATTTGTTCTGGTGCATTTGTTTAATCTGTTTGTGCAAATATATGTGAAAATAACGCCAAATTTTGTTACCACTTTTGCGTAATCATTTTACAACTGAACTTGAACTTGAACTTGAACTTTATTGTCACAATATAACATTACAATTCCTAACTTTTTTTACAGTTGGCCCGCAAATAGTAAATCTAATGTAGGCGGGTCAACTGTGTACAATACCTCTACTACAATTTTCACTTTTGATAATTTTTCCATTAAATTTTTGCTCATTTTTTCTAAATCTAAGCAATAGAACGCAGTGTGTGGGCATGTTCATAGCCAGCGTTTCGTGTGATCGCTCTTTTTTAAAACAAATGTAATTTGGTCTGTGTCTAGGTAGTCATCGCATTGTTCTAGGACCGATAGAAGTAAAT
Source organism: Montipora foliosa (assembly GCF_036669935.1). Lineage (NCBI taxonomy): Eukaryota > Metazoa > Cnidaria > Anthozoa > Scleractinia > Acroporidae > Montipora > Montipora foliosa. The sequence continues at coordinate 61,795,292 of NC_090870.1, forward strand.
TATGAAGCTCATTTTTGAATGTCTTCATAGGCAGAGACCGCATACGAGCCGGAAGTTCATTCCACAGCCTCGGTCCTACGCGAGAGAAAGCTTTGTTCTGTACTTCGAGTCTAGAAAATGTTTGATAATAATTTTGAGATGTAGAGGAACGCGTATTGTAAGAATGCACGTGGCTAGTTTTAGTGAAGAGGTCTAAGATGTTTGGATTTTACCTACCGGTAGTATTACATTGGGGTGGAGTGGTGTTGTTTTATCAACTTTATCAAGTTTTATTCTTACATAGTCATCAACTTTGAAACGACAGTACTTGGTTTGTTTCTGCTACATGTAAGTTTCATCTTTTTATTGTATTCACTTTGTTTATCCATTACTGATTGTGTTAATGCTTTTCTTTTCCTTGATGCTACTACTTCTTTGTTGGCTTGTTCACTTTCAAATTCCTCCTGTTCAGCTCTTGGGGCTTTGTACTGCATTGTGCTGTTTTCATGTGGCAATGTTTTGTTGATTGGTCTGTTACTTTCCATTTCCTGTTGTTCAAGTCCTGTAGTTGTGGTTGTTGGTCAGTTGTTTTAGCATCATGACATTCTTTGTTTGGTTCTTTGCCAAAAAGTACATAGTAAGGTGTTTTCTGTATTGCTCTGTGCAGTGATATATTTTTTTTGTAGGCTGCCTCATGCACAACTTGACACCACTTACTCGGTTGAATCCCTTTGTCTTTCACAATGTTTGTAATGTTTACTTTCATAGTACTGTTGTTGCACTTGACCTTGAGTAGAAGGATTTCTTGGTGCACCATGTGCAAATTTTATCTTGTGTCTTTTTCAGAGATTCTCCATGTTCTTGTTTCTAAATTCACCTCCATTGTCTGAATGTAGCGTTTTGGGGAATCCAAACATGAAAAACAGTTTCTCTAATTCGTAAGCCACTTGTTCACTTTGCTTTCCTGTAAGGGGTATCATCCAAGAATATTTGGTAAAGTGGTCAGACACATGAAGAAGCCATGTGTGTGTTTTCTCTTTACATTGACATGACAAATTTCTGAAATCTCTCAAATTCAATTTGCACATGGTTCATGAAGCCATATGTTTGAATTGGATGAGTGATGGCTTTCTTCTGGTGGTCTGTTACACTTTTCTGGTGAAGGTGTAGGGTGCACATCGATATAAATCGATATAAATAAGTTAACCACCTTCTGTGTTATTCCTGAATACCGCTACTTAACATAGTCCTCTGTCTTGTCTCTTCCTCGGTGAGGTATTGCTGAATGGCAATTTGCCAGGACGGTGAATAATTCTTTCTTCGCGACCACATACCTGTTTCGTTCGTCTAGTATTTTGCCATCTTCAGCAGTCACTTTCCATTGTTTCTCGATTATTCTCCGCTTGTGTTTTCAGTCGATAGTGATGGAGTTTCCATCGTTTTGTGCTTTTGCTTTCAGCCATTGATAGGCTTTTTGGTAGAACGATTCATCGATGTAGATGTCAACTGGGCTAGGATTGTTTTTAGAATTAGATTTCAGCTCTTCAAGTCTGCGATAAAACTCTTCTGAATCTATACATCGATTCGCCATGTTTGCTGCGAGCACATGACAGTGTAAGCTTGCATGAAGAGCGCATGTGTTTTTATATGTAAAGACTGGGTCCAGGCAATTTAGGGCCAAGAGGAGTCTGGTAACGAGTAAGTAATATGGCTGAGAAATATGTGTGAATTGCCAACCTTCTCCTGTGTGGCTTTGTGGTAAGGCAGGTGGACTTGACATCTGAAGATGGGTGAGTTCAAGACTCGGTAAGTACAACATTGGAGTTTCTTATTCTGACGATTCAATGCAATGTTGCTCAGTGGGGGAGGGGAGGGTGATATGTAAAATGGAGATAACAGTAGGTAGTGTAAAAGGTGTGATAGGAATAGGTGAGGGTTAAATAGGTGACAGGAGGTGAGAGAAATAAGAGCAGAGGCCGAGGAAGTAGTTTCTTTTCTGTTTATTGTTCCTTTTTATTCATCTACCACTCCC
>NC_090870.1:61807302-61809802 GCF_036669935.1 Montipora foliosa
TAGCACGAGACGCAAATCGCGTTGCGCGCGAGGGTGGTAACTTACATTTGAGAGGTACTGTATTAACAGCTTTCAGCATTGTTATTCAAAGAGTATCAAAATGTCGTAGTATAAGATGTAGGACTTGTGATTCAAACAATCTTCCAGTTAGACTGCTTGCAGTCCCTTTTGAGTTAGTCGAACCTCCTTGCACTTGTACATGTTCATTGCCGTGACTTTAACATCTTCAGTTCCCACGGCTTGCTCCTGTCTGGCGTTGTAGCTCAGTCGGTCGAGCAGCGGTGATCTAACCCGAAGGTCGTGGGTTCAATTCCCACCCTGGTCAGGGTTTTTTTCTGTCTTTGTGTGGGCACTTGGTTCATATGGGGTAGAAAATTAGCACTTCACATTACATGCTAATCAGTTAATTATATGGGTAGTTGCCTTCAAGAAGAAGGGGAATTTGTTGAAGGCCACGGCTTCAAACAGGACAGTATCGAGTCTTCTTTTCTGCAGAACAAGCTCTGTATTCTGACTTCACTGATTTGATGATAGATGATGAGTCGTCCATTCTAAACAAGAATTTGTTCCAAACATCATACATTGCCAAAACACTTTAACATGAAATTAAGTTAAGTACAGTAGTTTTTCTATGGTTTCCTTTCCAAATAGTTGATTGAATTTGACATGCACATAGATATTCCCACGACGTTTAGTGTTTATTTACATTAGCAATAAAGAGGCGGAACCATCTGTCATCACTTTCACTAATTAGATCAGCAGATTCCTAACGCATCGGTTACAGAAGATCGTGCTGTTCCTATATCTTTGCTGGATCACCATTCTCCCTCGGCTCGCTTACGTGACCAAAGAGGGGGTTCGGCTAACTGAGAAGGGACTGGGAGCAATCTGTCCTCCAATTTATGTAGCTACTTTACATCATTTTTTGCTTAGGATCCTCATTGGTACAGGGCAAAAAATACCAAAGGAAAAAAGGGAATGATTCCTTACAACTACGTGAAAGAGTTGGATCAAAAGGGAGCTGTCAAACTTCATGCAATGCCGTAAGTCAGTGTTGAGTTTGAGGTGAAGAGATTTTTATGTTAGAATGTGAAAACATTTCAGGGTTTTTCTTTGTGAAACGTGAGTTACATGGATATAAATTTTAATGCATGGATGAAATCACCCTGCTGGCAGACACTTTCTTTTGCTTGCTCAATTTTGACGTTCTCGAGAAAGATTCTGCAAGAATGCAGTAAGATCTTCATTGAGCATGCCCTGACTGCTTGGCTTCGAGCAGATCTCACCGTCATCTTGATATTTTTCATGGTACAGTGGGCTCAATTATAACCATCAGTTTTATCACTAAACAGATGCTCGCACTGGGAAAACCAGTGTGACGTGAGAAAACAAGATTGACCGCTCCAGAAGTTGGGGCTGCTGCAACGTCAAACAGTTGACACAATTCAGGCAGAGCCTCCTTTTCTCCTCCTCAGTAAAGAGGAAAACAAAGGAGTCTCTGTAGTTTTGCTTGAAGAAACGTAGTGATATGAAGAGCAGTTTTTTTTTTGTAAGACAAGAATATTTGACTAATATTTACAAGGCTAAAAGATTTTAAAAAGTAAAAAAAGCAAAAAAAATGATGTTATTTTGATGCCTAATTTCTCTTTTGGAAGACTGCAACAGAATCTTCATCAAGCTCCCTGACTGCAGCAGAAAGGAAAAACTTGTAAAAATTTTATTTCCAAATTGAACAAATTCAGGGGTTTCAATTACATTTTTATCGTCCTTTGGCAAACTAAAAAGATCAAAAGCTTTTTCAATCTGAAAGACAAAAACATTCATCAGTCACCTGTGGCCTACAAAGGATACTGTTCTTGCGGTGACAGTTGCTTCGGTAACGCATGTAATGACTCTGAACCTGCCTGTCACCTACGTGAAAATCCTTTGCATTCCTTTACCTGTTGTATACTCTGTGTGGTGCAATCTTTTCATGAGCTTAGAATCTTTGAAGGCCTAATGATTCAACTATGGAAACGTACTTTAAACAGACAAAATCATTGGTACATGACAAAACTGTTCCCACGAGGAGCAGTCGTGGCTCAGTTGGCTAGTGCGCGGCTTTCGGAGCGAGAGGTCCCCGGTTCGAACCTTGGTGACTTAAGCGTTTGTTTCGACTTTCCTCTATAGCTTTAAATACCCGTAAAACCGAGCACTGACAGAGGGAGGGGGGTAAAGGGTGCACCGTTGGCTTCCATTGATACCAGCCTCGTAGCTGAAGGAACTACTTTTTTTTAATGAGGAATTACCTGATAGTTATAAATAATATTATTATTATACAATTAGGGGATGGTCAAATTACCCTGAAGATGGCTTAGTGCCAAAAATGTTTATTTTTTTTTTACTTTTTAAAATATTTTAGCCTTGTAAATGTTAGCCATTTAAACTCTAGTGAATTCTATGGTCTCTAAACAGATGGTTTTATCGTTTCAGATGGTTTCATGGTAAAATAACAAGAGAA
>NC_090870.1:61837302-61847302 GCF_036669935.1 Montipora foliosa
CCCCAATGGCCCAGTCTTGGTCGAAACCGGCTACATCTTCTTGATTTCCTTTGCCAAACGAGAGCAGTGGTGATTTTCTCGTCCTCTCTTATTTCCTATCCCAAGGCACCAAAAAATCGACAAATGCCCACTCCTCAGCCGCTCGATCCACCACAGTAATGTCTGGATAATTATGTTGAACCTTCTGTGTTGTCTCGAGGCTCCTGTCCTATCAGATCGCCACATTCCCATCCTCCAACACTCTCGAGTTAAAATCATAAAACAGCAACGGTAATAATAATAATAATAATAATAATAATAATAATAATAATAATAATAATAATAATAATAATAATAATGCTGCCAGAAATGGATTTTGAGCCAGAGGTCCCCGGTTCGATCCTCATTGACTTCAACGTCTGTGTTGACTTCCCTCTGATTCGTGTAGCTATAACTTTAAATATCCGTGAAACAGAGCACTGACAGAGGGAGGTGGATATAGGGTGTACCGTCGGCTTCCATTTATACCAGTTTCGTAACTGAAGGAACAACCGACGTTAAATGAAAGTGACTTTACCTTTAATAATAACGAATCCTTCAAATCTGAAGATTCTTACAACGGTTCTGAAAATAAATTACAAAAAAATAAATAAATAAAATAAAATATAAATAATCAAATAAATAAATAAAAAAAGAAAATAATGATAATTATGGAAAGCTAGCCGGCCATCACACAGATAGCAGTTTTCTAAATGAATCCAAGCTTGGTAGGGTAGCAATGTCCTCAGGCAACGAATTCCATTCCTTTATCGTACGTGGGAAAAAGGAATATTTGTGGTTCTTGAGTTAGGTACTCTATATGCTTGTGTATTCAAATGCCTGCTGGCTCTATGCATTGGAGTTAGCTTTGGCATTCCGTCTGCAGCCACTAGCCCGTTGTGTAGCTTATATAACATGCAAATTCTCATTACTTTCCTCCTGCTTTGAAGCGATTCCCATCCCAGCTGATCAAGCATTTCTCCTACACTGGCTCTGCGGTGATAATTTTTGGCTACAAAGCATGCAGCTCGCCGCTGTACCATCTCTATTTTCCTACTGTGTGTGTCACAGTATAAGGATCGCATGTTGTTGCTGCATATTCTAAAAGTGGACAAATTAGGCCAAAATAAGCCGATATCTTGATCTTAGCAGAGTTTACTTGTAGATTACGTCTCAAGAATACAAGAGTACTATTAGCTTTTCTAGTAATATTATCAATATGACGGTTCCAACTTAGATCTGACAAGGTAGTAACACCTAGGTACTTTGAAGTGCCAACTACTTGAAGTATTCGTTATGGAGAATATAGTCTTGCGGGATGAGCTGTCGTTCCTGGCCATCTCGGAGGACTTCTCACTTATCCGGGCAGAAATTCATGTCCCACGTTTTCTGCCACTGAGCTAACTTATCAAGATCGTTTTGAAAAATTTTCGAGTCTAGGTCAGATTTGATGGTGAGGTATGCAATGGTGTCATCATCAAACAGTCTAACCCTAGACGATAGGGCGTGGGCCATCTGGGCCAGGTGCTTTATGTGTGTTCAATTTCAACAACAGCTTCTTGATACCCTCCCGTGTTATGTTGACTTCGATCACTACAGGGTAATTAGGTAGAGTGGAAAATTGTGTTTGTTGCTCTGTTATTGAAACTTTGGTGAATTCGGAGAAGAAATGCCTATTCAGGGCATTAGCTTTGTCCTTATGGTCAGATACAGTTTTACCATCAATTCTCAGAGCTGGCACTCCCATGTTATCAGAGTTCTGGTCGTTGATAAAGGTGCAGAATCTCTTCATCCCTGAATACTGACTGGTATTATCCTCGTTTGAACGTTTGAAGTAATAATAGATTCCACGTATTCCTAATATTCTCTTCTAGATTCACTCTGGATCTTTTTCTTGATGTCCTTAATTTTCAAATCAAGAAGATGGTAATGCTGTGTATCATTTAGTGCTAGAGCCCTCTTCTGCTTAATGTTTAATCTTTCTCGTATTTTAATGAGACATTTAATCCCGTGCTTTATTCAAGGTAGATTATCTTTCTGTTTACAGCTCTTGTGTGGGATGTTTCTCTGCACCTTTATGGCATCCTTAAACAGAAGCCACAAATAGTTCACTGACGTTGATTCTATATTTGCCTCAATAAGCTTGCTTGTAATTAGCAGGTCTGCCTAAATTCAATGAAGTGTCGACAAAAACTATTTAGAACTCACTTTCTTAGTAAAAACCCTAATAAACGAAAATTTTATAAAGCTTAAACATTAAATTAAACTTGATGTTGTTAAGCAAACTGGAATGTTATGGAATAAGAGGAACTCCTGTGAATTGGTTTCACGCTTATGTTTTAAGCGGGAAACAGTCTGCAGTTTTTGGATCTGAATCTTCCAATCAGACAATGCTATGTGGCACCCCGCAATGAAGCACCCTTGGGCCTCTCTTATTTTTATGGTACATAAATGACCTGCCAAATTGCTCAGAACAATTGGGTTTTAAACTTTTTGCAGGCGATGTGAATATTTTTGCCACTGCGGAGGATCTTAAAACTCTCGAATATTTAATGAACTCTGAAATGTCCATATTGAAAAAGTTGTGTGATATTAATAAGTTATCTATCAATATGAGTAAAACAAACTTGATAATTGATAATATGATAGTAGGGTCTCCAAGGAAAAAGGACATAACAATTAATCTTAGCCCAAGGAATATCGATCGATCGATCGTCTCACACAATAGATCGTAATCAGTGTATAAAATATCTAGGAGTTATGATTGATGAGTTTTTTACTTGGAATGCAGTATCACTTTATTTGTTCCCGTATATCCCGTAATATTGAAGTGATATTGAAACTAAGATATTATCTCTCTATTCAACAACTCAAACAAATTTCTTATGACTTAATTTATCCTTACATTTCGTATGGCATATTAGCTTGGGGAAGTGCATGTAAAACACATGTAAAGAGAATTCAAGTGAAGCTTAACCACAGTGTAAGATTTTTAATTTTGTGACATCATGGTGGTGGTTTTTTTTATCGCCGCAAAGACCAATCTTCTATTGGTCCGAGAACCTGAGAGGGAAACCAACTGCAAGTTATTATGGTGTAAACTCGACTGCGCAGGACGAAAATCCATCCATATTGGTGCATATTACAGACCATATTTTGGTGACGAAGAGAGCTTGATGGACATGGAAAAATCACTGATCACGTTTAAGAGTAATCTTGAGATCATCCTGGCAGGAGATTTCAACTTTTCTGCCTGGGATTAGTAAAAATTGCTAGCTAAAGCCATGTTCACGTGCCTGCCTCCACAACTACTTCTCTGACTTGTTAGATGACTGTGGCCTCGTGCAAATAGTAGAAGAAGCAACCAGGGAACTAAACATATTAGATTTAGATGTTGTCAATAACCCAACTAGAATTCACCAGATAGACATTATACCTGGCATCTCTGATCACGATTGTCCAGTTGTGGAATTAGATATCCAACATATCCGCCATCGCCAGATCCCGCGGACAAAGGGGTTTCAGGGTTAGGGTTAAAATGGCGTTGGATATCCAAAGTTTAGCAGACTGTTTTATCTTTTTGTTCGATAATTTACGCAAGGGCGCGTGTTTACCAGACAGAGATTGTAACACATGGACGTCGTTATTCATGCTTTCATTAACGTCCTCAGCGACAAGTTTACTAAAATCTATACATTCAAGATCATCACCCTCAAAAGTGAGAGTAATCTCGGAAGTATTTCTCGTAACATCGAATGTGATTGGCTCGCTACGCTAGCCAAAATTAAAAGACTAAATAATTGAAACAATGACTTAGACTTAAAAAACAATAGAAGCTGTTTACAATACCAAACAATAGCAGGTTACGAGAGCTGATACACTACTGAAGTATTGTTTCTTGGCGCAAGGGAAAGCGGTTAGCAACTGAAGAGAAGACGGCCAAATGATCTGTTATATGTGCTAAACATATCCCAGCTCTTGTAATTTTTTTTTTGTGATCAATCAAAGTTGTGGTATGTTCCGTTATACGAGTGGCTTCAGTGATCAATGGCATGTGACCCAATTCAAGAAGGATGTCTTGATAGTCAAATGATTGGTTATTTTTACTGTAATTTAGCACGTTTATGTCTGTCACCTAAAACAAAAATCTCGTTACCTTTATTGTTTAAATTTTACAATTGCTCTTTAAGCGCATTGTGCAGATGGGCGCAGTCAGTAGATCGATGGGTGTCTATTAATGCATCCAACTATTATTTTCTTTTGTTTTCTCTCCGTAATTTCAATCCAACATGATTCTATTCCTTCCCCATATAATTCCAAATCTTGGCTCCTAATGAATTTAGTTATCGAGAAATATAAAGGCCAACACCTTCTTCTCTACAGGTCGTAGAATTTGTATTTTAAAAAAAACATAACCGGGTATGCTGATGTTACAAGTGTTTCCCTCTTAAAGCACTATCAATTATTGTCTCGACTAGCTGATTTCTATCTGAGTGTACTTTTTTTCTGTAAGGATTGCATACAGTCTGCAATAAACTTCAACTTGATTTCTTTGAGTTTGTGCACAGGCTTGAACATTTTTTCTCAAAAATTTCAATTCGACGCTTAATCGTCGTAATACTACGGAAATGAAAAGAACCGATGGCCTTTACCCTTAGCTGGAAGAAAGTGAAATCTACATTTTGACATTGTAGTAATGTCACAAACTGAACCAAACATTTAAAAGTTAATGGCCAACCATAGAAACCAGTATCCACCAATACTTCCAATCAAGGTTGGTCACTAAATCATTCATTGTAAGCCGATGAGCAGCTGTGGTCCACCGAGGCTTAAGCAGCATTGCATCTACATCGACAAGTTCCTTTGACTTATGGCCGTTTCTGCTAATATACCACATACCACGCCAAGCTGGCCAAACACATGGCAGACCACAATACCGGAAACCGTGTGCCCTAATCTTTGCGAGTAATGTGTAGGTTTTTAATTTCCCACAGATACAAACAGTGCATTGTCTTATTGCCACAAAGAAACGACTAATAATAAATGGAAACGTAATTAGTTTTACGAATAGCATGCAATTGTCCTATGGAACATCGTTTGAGCCACCTTCAACAACCAAAACACTGGTCTTCCGTAAAACCAACTTGCCCATTAACACACAACTTAATAAGGCACTTATTGTATCCTCCTTTGAATTGTGGTATTCCCATTTTATAAAACACCAGTTTTCATTCCCTCATAAAAGAAATTACCAGTTCAGTCCCATAATCGCATTAAACACAGGTACGTTTTGCGTACCTAGTTTATTCATAGTGTATGTGGACACGTTTTTAGTTTCAAGTATGGAACCTTGTTTTTCTTTCATGGCAGGTGTCAGATTTTGGACTAGCAAGGGGAGCTGATTTTAATTTAGAAGGTGGAAAATTTCCTATCAAATGGACAGCTCCTGAGGCCATCAAACAGGGGGTATGGTAGACTCACTACTCGAGCTAAAAAAAGGCACTAATTATTACAGATCAAGTGGCTCCGTCAACATCAGTGAAAGCTCAAATGCACTTTTTTTAACATTTGAATTCTCTGTATTCATTCAAATGTGTGAGGGTGAATGCCAAGCGTGCTTAACAGCGCTCTACCTTCATGTTCAAGGTTTACCAGCGTGGTGAAATCAACCTAGGGATTTTCTGGCCATTCGGTATTTACACCTCATTGGGTGAAGAGAGAGTTATAGTTTTTCACTTTGACGTTAGTTGAAATGGTTGTTACATCTTAATAAGTAATAACCGTTAAAGACTAATTGACAATTATTCGCCGAGGGCGAAGTGATTATCGGTGAATATTCACCGAGACGAAGTCTAGGTGAATATTCACCGATAATCACTTCGCCTTCGGCGAATAATTGTTTTAGTATAAATACACAGGTAATTATTTCAAAAAAGAGAAAAAAAACATTTCAACGCGAAATCATCGTCAATTACAGTGGCAAATAATCCAAGATAGCGAACCAATGAGAGCGCGCGATTTTGTATAATCACCTGTGTGTTTATACTAAACAGCATTAAACGATGGAATTAGCATGTAGAAAAAGAAGGGTAAAAACTATTTTACCAAAACTATTTTATAACTAAGATGCAAAGGATTAGTATTACTCACAAACTGCTGTGATAGAAATTTCAAAAATTCAGAAGTACGTTTGCACTTAGCAATATGAAGATAATCCAAAGCTTCAGCGAAATGTGATGGCAAAACGAAATTTTCTGTGCCATGGTTGCCTTAATTTATGATAATGCACGATACAAAACCCCACAAATTACACCATCATAGTTTGTTTATTTACGGTGTGACTTCATGGCTTGAATATTACATTGTTATGAAACATTCCAAAAATGGTGACTTATGTGTTCTAACAATAACACCAGCGTTGTTTATTCCATAGCAATTTTCAACCCAATCAGATGTATGGAGTTACGGTGTGTTGTTGTGGGAACTTTTTTCATTTGGGAGAACACCATATCCTCGAGTGGTAGGTGATAGATTTTTTTAATGACTGTATGGAGATGATTGATCTCTTCATTCATCTTTGTTACACAAGGTACATTATTTCCTTGAAAGGCCTAACATACTGAAGCATGTGCTACCCAAAAAGACAGACCATTCATGTACTACTCTGGTATTACCTTTCGCCTAGATATGGAAATTACAATAATCTATACTTAATTGGACGCTCCCCATAGGGGCTTTTCAGGGCCAATGAAACAATTAACGAAACGACGGAACAGAACAACAACAACAACTGTTAAGAATCCCAACTGGCCGGAGGCAAACCAGTCGTCTATTTACAAGTGCAGCTGGGAAGCTGAAGTTGGTGAAGCTAGGAGTTTGAAGGGGTCATGTCACGCAAAGTGATGTAATTTCATGATACCCAAAATGCCCAAAAAGTAGAATGAAGCATTGCATTGCATAAAATAAGCACAGCAAAAGGAAAGAAAAGCACGCATGGACAAGAATGGACAAGATTGAAAAGGAATTGAAGAAAAGCACGGATGGATAAGAATGGACGAGATTGAAACGGATTGCATTTGGGTAATCTTGAAATTGTCGGGTTTTTTTTTTGCTCAGAATCATCTTGTTTGTGATGTAACGATAATTTTATCAGTGAAGGAATTCCGCATTACCATTTTCGGGTTTTAACTCGTGAAACACCCTAAAATAACGTGACATAGCTGCTTTCAAATGGTGGCAATCAAGCGAATCTTGAAAGTATTTTGTAGTGCTGGTAATTCGATTAAATGTGTTTGTAAAGAACATGAGCCTGTCTGCACGTGTATTGCACTGTGCTTCAGATCGTGCAATTAACTTTTTTCGGTTTTTCAGCACATCGACAGTGTGATGGAGACGATTGAGAGAGGTTATCGCATGGAATGTCCTGATGGATGCCCACAGAAAATTTACTGTGTCATGCGGAATTGCTGGGAAATAAACCCAAAACAACGACCATCATTTGAGAAAATATATGCAGTATTAGATGATATTTATAGATCATTTGTGCCGGGTAACAAATTTGAATGAGTATTTTGGCTTCTAAGCTGTAAATTGTGTATTAAATAGGAGACTGGTTTCAATAATAATTACTCTATTATCGTTCCCTTCTTGCAAAATTAATATCAGCAGTCTCAGCTCTTGAATGAATTCAGTGGCTTGCACAGCGACTATATCCTATCGCTTTATTTTATTGGCTTCAGTGTGGTCATCTCCTTTTGTTCGTTTAAATCAGTCGTGGTAAATGGAAATCATATATATTAAAAATTGTAACCAGTTAAGAAAGAAACTCGTACAGCTGTAGGTGTAGTAATGTTGTTTCTAATTCCTAAGTAGAATAAGGAGGCAATCAACTTTTATATTTATGTGATGAGTTTGTTACTATTTTTGTTTTAAATATTTGAGGACTGTAGCCCAATATATTTCCTTTCATGGTATCTTTGCATAGGTTACAAGACCGTTTTAGAGTAAAGCAGGCCTGATTTTGTAATTTTTAATTGAAAATAGTGCTGTGTTTGAAGCAACGGCTAACTTCATTCAAATTATGTTCAGGTGCAAGTTACAACACATGTACATATTAGCGTAAAGAACTCGGGTTAACGCCTCCGTGTCCTTCCCAGCACTTCGAATGTGAGTGTAAAACACGAGATTTAATGAGGCCATGCTAATGTAGGTTTCTGAAGTCAACACACGATGCATACCTGGATCACTTTAGTAGTGTTATGTTACAGGTAAAGCAAATTATGGAAGGGCTGCTTTGCAGATTCCTTGTTCTTGATGGTAGTCTCGACGTAGCAGGTAATTGTAATTTATAGCAAATCAAAACACACTTGGTAAGACTGAAAGGAATCCTCGCTTTCTCAACGAAGACAATTAGTGACACACAAAAGGTCATTAGACTGTTCATCGCACGGAAGTGTTACATTGTACCGGGGACAGCTATTCTTAGAGTTATTTTCATAGAGTTATGTCGTAGAGTTAGAGTTAAGTTTCCAAAATCCTGAATTCACGATTTTGGACTGCCAAAATCCTGAATTCACGATTTTGGAATTCAAGATTTTGGACTACCAAAATCTTGAATTCCAAAATCGTGAATTCAGGATTTTGGCAGTCCAAAATCTTGAATTCAGGATTTTCGCAGTCGTTAACTCTAACTCTAAGTCATAACTACTGAAATAACTCTATTGATAGTTAACCTCTATTGTACCTTTACAAAGCAGTTTAATTAATAACTCGTTGCTTGGAATTTTTTCAGTTCAACCAAAGCGACCGCTATTCTCCGTTTTCACATGACGTCACGACCGCCATGTTGGTGCCCTAAACAAAGAAAAGGCGGCCTCCGGGAATTTAACTCTATTATTATGCAAACGCTTCCTTTTGTTTTCTTTGAAAAACATGGCTGTTGATCACGTGAGTGAAAACCAGCAATATTTTTGTTGTGGCATGTTGTTGAACAATAGGCTTTTTACAGTAACAATGAGTGTTCAATACAACACACATAATTATTTTTTTAGTTGTTATGTCCGGTTTGGGTTAACCTGAAAAAATCATAGTTTTGAAATGGAAAATACGGTAAGCTATTTTTCTACTGCAGTGTCATTCCTTTTTATAAAACAGCCTCAAAATCGATGAGGGAAGTCTTTCTCGCAAAATGGTTATCAGTACTTGATAGTTGCAAAAAAACGGGCAAAATGCTTTCAACTTTTGCATAATCGGTGGCAATGTTAAGGAGCTTCTGCGGAGGAGTTTGGAGAAGTGGAGTTTTCGTATTCTTGGCAGATGGTTTTCCCCAAATCTTTGAGAAAAGCGTGTCTATAGGAATGTAGAAACTTCTCAGTAAGACTTGAAGAATCGAGGCAAGTTGAAAGAGAAGGTATCTCACTCCTGGTTACCCTGCGAGCAGAGTCTCTTTCGATCTTCCTAGATAAGTCGGACTCCACATTGTTTGATTTGCCGCTCATCAAAAAATTGGATGAGTCAGTCCAGTTTCGACCTGTCAAACCTCTTTTTTTAATTTTTGCACATGATCAATCCCCGCGCGTTATCAATATTTTGAAATTTACAACAGCGTGGCAATTTTAACTGTTAGAATTCCCATGAGTTTTTCCTGTGTGTCGGTTACAGAAACTAGTCTGACAGAAACCTCTACATTTTTCAGTAAAAAAAATGAAGCTGACACCGAATACATTTAAATTTTTAAACGCATACTCAATACGAAATGTGCAGGAGGCGAGCAGAGTCTACTTTCCTCTTCCCGACTTATCTAGGAAGATCGAAAGAGACTCTGCTCGCAGGGCAACTCCTGGTTTTCTGTCCGTTTCTCAAAAAATGAATGTGCTAAGTTCTTTATTCTACCACCTTGGACTTCAAACTCGTTCATAAAGTTTGCTGGTTCAATCTTCCATGGCTGCAGGAACATACAGTGTGGCATACACCTAAAGATTGC
>NC_090870.1:61854802-61857302 GCF_036669935.1 Montipora foliosa
CAAGTGCCAAGGGCATTTTTTGTTTGCGTGTGTAGTTCTCCCTCCTTTCGCTGACATACGAGAAATTAAAAGAATGTCAAATTTATAAAAAATTATCATATTCTGGCTCAAACCATGTTATTGAGGTCCGCGACACGAATCAGACACAAATGATTCCGTCTAGTGTACTTTTTAATCTGGTTTAATGCTCGTGCTTGAATACAGAAGTCGAAATGTTCTTTCGTTTTAGTTCTCGTATTCCTTCTTTAACTAAATGTCTTCGGTTCATACAATGATAATTATTGCAAGTTAGCTGATTTAGCTTGCTTCAAAGCATTTTTAGAATGATTCTTTCATTTCCGTTTTCTGAACATCCTCAATTCGAGACTGTAATAATCGAATTGCTTAATTATTTTGTGCTTGTCGCCATGGTTGAAGACAACGGCTCATGTAAGCAGTGCTGGCATTGGTGTTTCTGACCCATACTCCGATGACAAACAAAATAATTATGGCCTTTAATTAGTTGTAAGAGTTTTCTAAAAATATCAACAACAAAGATTAAAAGAATTTTCGAAGTCGTTTCGACACAATAAAAGTATCCTACATTCAAAACTGAAGCGAAACTAATTATTCGGCAATTGTTGTGTGCTTGTTGCCATGGCTGCAGAATACCGCTCATGTGAGCAGCGCTTGCATTGGTTTTTGTGACCCATACTCCGATGAGAAACACAATAATTGCAGTCTCGACGCAATAAAAGTATCCTACATTCAAAACTGAAGCGAAACTAATTATTCGGCAATTATTGTGTGCTTGTTGCCATGGTTGCAGAAAACCGCTCATGTGAGCAGCGCTTGCATTGGTTTTTGTGACTCATACTCCGATGAGAAACACAGTAATTGCAGTTTTGACACAATAAAAGTATCCTACATTCAAAACTGAAGCGAAACTAATTATTCGGCAATTATTGTGTGCTTGTTGCCATGGTTGCAGAATACCGCTCATGTGAGCTGCGCTTGCATTGGTTTTTGTGACTCATACTCCGATGAGAAACACAATAATTATGACCGTTAGTTGTAAGAGTTTTCTAAAACATCAACAATAAAAATGAGAATTGTTCTCGGATTCGGTTCGAGGCGATGAAAGTATTGATGAAAGTATTGATGGGTTCATCAGTTTTAATCTTGAGGTAAGTGACACGTCCATTTTTAGTTATAAAGTAAACAAAGTATTTTGTCATAGAAAAAAAAAAAACGAGTAGCAAAATACCATTTTCTTAAATTAATTTTCCGGAATTGTCTGTTTAAGGACACAAACCATTTTTTGGGGGGGAAAAACTGCTGGCTGGGAAAAGGGGCCGAAAAATTAACATACCTGGCAGAAAAGGGTGAACAAATGTTCCTGGCTGGGAAACCAGGACAAAAAAAGAGAATGCTTGCAAAAAGGGTAAACAAATGTTCCTGGCTGGGAAAAAGCCAGAAAATTGCGCATGCTGGCTGGCGAAAGCGGCTATTAAATAACTGCTTGCTGGCTCTGAAGAGCGGATATTTTTTTCCCACGGGAGTTAAAAATTAACTGAAAATGCATTTGCGCATGCCCATTTATCATCTAGGCTACTAATAAATGGATTTTTGATAATAACCTTCGTTGGGTACTTCTGCACTTATCGTTGCTTCAGAATTTGCTCTACACCTATGTTGCTTGAATCTGCTCTCAGCGACTTGCGAAACTAAACTTCTCCTCCAAAATGGTTACCATCAAGGAATAATCACATATCATATCAACAACATTCTAAAGAAAAAGGAAAACATGTTCATCGGCCCGGTGCTCACCAGCCCGGTTACCTTGTTTAGGTTTGGAGAGCAACCAAATCTCTAACCACCCTATATCCTGTGTTAGCAAGTTTTATTCTGTTTTCAACCTTAAAAATTGTTTTTCAGAACACTTGGCGCATGACATCTTTCTTCCCATAAAAAAATCAACTGAGTTGTTCCCAAAGGTCTAACGACATTTATAAGGCAAATTACTACATCGGGAAAACGCAGCGAAGGCTTCAAGAAAAGCTGAACATTTTAAAGCTCTCGCAAAACAAGAGCACATATCGGCTATTGGTGATGATATCAAGGCCACGGGACATAATATAAAATGGGATCATTTTCAAATTCTCGGGTCCAAAAAAACTGATTACCTTTTTTGGTACCGTACACACTAGGCTAACAAAAATCCCCACAAATTTTGTCTCCACCAAAATCATCCACGCACTTGAAACACCAAATTTTTCGAAAACCATAACGTGTCAAAATTCTGTCAATCACGTTGAATAAAATCTTTCTGGAGCGAGGTCAAATTTCCTTGATTGAAGTTTTTCTTCAGATTACGGATGTGATGATGGAAACGTCTGTCAGTTTTGGTGCTTGACAAAAAATTGCCCTGTTCCAAGGCAGGACGACGGCGCCTTTGAAGTTTAGTAAGGTTTGACAAAATTTGGTAGGAAAAAAAATCACCGGACGCACTTGTAGAACG
>NC_090870.1:61862302-61864802 GCF_036669935.1 Montipora foliosa
ATCATCTTTGCTGGTGTTTTTTTTTTTTTTGTAAAAGGTTGGTTTTTAATAAGTAGGAACTTCAAACTTCAAATCAGCGAATCCCTGATGAAATAAGTTCGTACATGTAAATGCCTTGAAGGTAATATTTCATAATAAATATGTATTCAAATTTTATCTTGTCAGCCTCACAAATGTTTGTAAACGTTGGAATGCTGACGTCACTGAAGAAACAGGAAGTCATTTTGGTGAGCAAATGTATAATATATGTATAATGACAGGTCATCACTCCTGTACTTTTGGCATGAAGATTCACTTTCACCTTTACTCCTCAAATGGTGGCATATTTAGGTAAATCATTGATTGTAAGATGACTGTTTATACACCAGCCATGGTAGAATTTAGTCCCAATGTTCACAATAGCAGCTAATGTGTTAGAATCACAGTAACTGCAGGGCTTGATGACAGAGTAACACAATGAATACAGTGCCAGTGGACAACACTGCTTACGAGGACAAAAGCTGTTGTTTTCAGCAATATTAAGATTACCTTTAGCAATTTTTATTCCTTTTACCTCAAATATATCACTGATCTGATACAAACTTTGAATATACTGGACTAAACTACTTACAGATGGTACTTCTAAAAGAATGCACTTCCCTTCAGGGTGACTGTTTCCATAAAAATCTCTACCATGAGAATCAAATATTTTAAAAGCACCATTATTACAACAATAGATTCCAACAACAATGCATCTTACTCCTAAAATAAATGAGGTATAGCTTTGAGCCATAAGCGATTCGAAAGCTCCAAGAAAAGACATACAGTAATGGTATCCCTTGATTGCATTATTACCATGAACATTTCCAGTGTAGCTCTCACTGTAAGAAACTTGGTAGGCAGTATCAAACACTCTTAACATTGATGGTAACTCTGCCAACAGCAAAAAAGGCAGCTGAATGCGCCAACCTTGAATATAACTGATTACCAAGATCCATTATTTGTACCAAATCATTAGGACAATAAATCCGCCCATTGTTGTGGTATATGAAAGAACTCAAACTCATCGCAAAAACACTGTTGTCCAGCATTTTGACGAAATACTCTAAAGTTGCCTTGGCTGTAAGGTGCTCTTATAGTTTTACTGGGGTCCACAATGGGACCAGGGTTCTTCTTTATATCGGAACTTAGTTTGACCTTACAATAATTAATTCTGTGGTTATGACTCGTGAAAAGTGACGAGGGTAAAACACATGTAAACTAAGAATAAAATTTTTTACCTTTCTACATCTCTTTAAATCTTTTCCGATGCCACTTTGATTTAAATTTAGCATAGCAATGAATTTTAGATGACATTGGTGTATTTCCGAATTTTATGAAAAACAAATGCTTGCAGCTTTCGATTCTTCTTCGACTGTCGCTTTAGCTTTTTCATTGGTACTGTATTCTACTTGGTTCACGTTCCCGTCTGGACCTGTGGCGTTCGAATAAATTCTTATTGCTGGTGTAAACAAACATCTCATAACAAGACCTGATTCCAACTTTCTTCGTTAACTTTATTGGAGCCGTTGAATAATTTCGGACACTTGAATGTAAATGTTTCACTTCAGGCAGCATAATATAGTCTTCAAATGAATTAGAAACCGTTTCTGAATATCGTATGAGTGTCCATAAACTTACATACAGCTTGTCGATGATCCATGCAATGGTTGTTATTATAATGACACTACTGAAAAGTACAATCGTTAACATTCCTCTAATTCACATTTCAAAACAAATAATTACAAGAAACAGAAACATTATCATAATACGGATCCCGGTACATACTTGTTTTGCTTTCACATAGGACTAGCGCTGTTGAATTTTCAATATGGCGTCTTGAAGGTTCTCTTTACCTCTCAGATCAAAATGTTCGTTCTTTCATCGATCAACGTTATTCTTAGTTGCAATAGTACACACTTTTGCATGGTTAGAGGTTTCCATTTCCGTGATACTTCTGACATTTTTCACTTTCAAAACTCTTTCATCACATTGGCATTTTGTGTTCACCGTATAAACTTGATCTCAACTCATGATCACTAGTGCCATACTTTGGAACATTTTGGAATCCACTTTGCATGCAACTTGGCAATATTTTCGGCTCACTGCCCGATTCATTCCTGTACCATTCGATATTTTTTCGCTTGCATTCATTCGGTGCACTTTTCTCTCTGTCCATTTTACGGCTCTTCCCATATCGGACAAATAAACGTCACCTTCTTAGAGCCCGCGATTCTTGTGGTCAGCAGGCTTTGCTGTTTTGTGGTGGAAATGTGAAAAAACTGGCTGAAAACTCAACTCTGGCCGCTGTGCCTGCGGCCATAGTAAAAAAAAAAAAGAGAAATACATTATTCCTTTAACGTGTTTGCCCATGAAGGTTTCTTTGGTGATTTTTTCAGGTAATATCTTCAGTTGCAGACGGTATTTCTAGAATTGCATGCAGTAAAATCATGATAAGTTTGCCCGTTAATTTCTTGATGGA
>NC_090870.1:61872302-61874802 GCF_036669935.1 Montipora foliosa
CGCAAATAACTCGAGTAGCTCGCCTCTGTACTGACTCTATGCTTTTGATGTGCTTCACTAAGTAGGGATTCCAAACCTGACAACCATATTCCAAAATTGGATGCACTAAAGTCTTATATGCTGTCGTAACTCCTTCAGGATTGTGTGAACCAAAGGTTCTTCTTATGAGACCCAGAACTTTATTAGCTTTAGCACAGATATAGTTTATATGGTAGTCCCAAGACAGGGAAGACTCCAGCCAGACACCAAGGTGCTTATGGTGGTCCACTGCTGATAAGGGTTTGTCGGACAACCAGTACTCGTGATGGCGAGGATCCTTAGATTTTGATAGGTGAAGGACCTTGGACTTTTCAGACTTCAGAGTGACAAGCCAGGAATTACACCAGTCATGGACACTATGAAGGTCAGTTTGAAGTTCATCACAATCAGGCACTGAAGCAACTTTCCGGTGAAGGATACTGTCATCAGCAAAGAGTCCACAGTTACACTTAACGGCTAAGGGGAAATCATTAATATATACGAGAAAGAGCAACGGACCCAAAATGCTTCCTTGATGCACTCCAGATGTTACTTCAGACCAGCCGGAAGAATGGCCGTCAATTATTACTCTTTGTCTTCTGGTAGTCAAGAAGTCTGTGATCCAATCCAATAATTGACCGTTGATTCTGTGATGTTGAAGTTTTAGTAGCAAGTGTGGATGAGAGACTTTGTCGAAGGCTTTTGCAAAGTCTAAAAAAATTGCATCCACGGAGCCACGCTCTTCAAGAATACGAAGCCACTCGTGGACAAGCTGGAGCAGCTGAGTTACACATGAGCGTAGTGGTCTGAAGCCCTGTTGATTATCACACAATAACTTATTATCAGAAAGAAAATTCATTATGTGATTGTGTACAAGATGTTCTAAAGACTTGACGATTACACTAGTTAAAGAAACCGGGCGATAATTATCTACTGCCCTTTGTTCCCCTGACTTAAAAATTGGAACTACGTTGGCTGACTTCCAGTCAATAGGTAGTGTGCCACGAGAGAGGGTGTAATTAAAGAGCCTTGCCAAGATTGGAGCTAGCTCCATGTGGCATTCCTTGAGCAACCGCGGGGAAACCCCGTCTGGTCCACAGGCCTTATTTACATTTAGAGATTTAAGTACTTTAGCCACTTCAATAGGTGTGCAAATCAGATCATGAATGAGATATGCAGGCAAAACAGGAGAAAAATCACGTCCACGTCCCGGTGTGGATGACAGATTATCAGTCCTATCATTAAATACTGAACAAAAGAATTGATTAAAGACATTTGCTTTTTCATCTGGAGTTAACGCGCGAGAACCTTTATATATAATACAACCAGGTGTATTCTGCTTCTTTGTACGTGATTTCACAAAAGACCAAAATCGTTTCGGGTTGGTGTTTAAAGAAGCCGTGAGGTCTTTGACATATGCAAAATAGGCTTTGTTTAAATTGGCTTTCACCAAGTTGCTAAATTTTTTATGGTTGGCCCATTTCGCTTGATCCCCAGAGAATTTCGCCTTCTTCCAAAGTCTTCGCTTCTTGTGTAAGAGTTTCTTCAAGTCTGAGTTAAGCCTAGGCACATCGCGTCGACGTTTAATCAACTTCTTCTGAATATTACGTTCTACAGCTTGGAAAAATAAGGTCTTCCATGCTTCCCACACATCATCCACAGAGCTCATTAAATAAATCGTATCCCATGGGATCTTAACAAGATCCTCCTTAAGACCTTTCCAAATCTGCTGTGCGATAGTTGTGAACAAACCTTGGAGCCTGTTTAAGTCTACCAGGTTTAAGTTTCCAGTCAAATTTGATCGAGGAATGATCCAAATTTCCAAGGCCTTCACAAACAGTGATGTTCATTAAGCATTCGGGAGTGTTTGTAAGGATCAAATCCAGAATATTTTTGCTTCTCGTGGGTTGAAATACCATTTGCTGTAGAAAATAGTCATCCACAATATCACAGAACACAGTCGATAAGGCATCGTAGCATTTCGGTACCTCGCCCCATGTAATATTAGGAAGATTGAAATCTCCAAGCAATAATAATGGTAAGTTTGTACCACTGCGATTAATTAGCGAAAGTGATTTCTGCAACTCGTACAGATAAACAGCATCAGATGAAGGCGGTCTATAAAAGACACCAACTAGGAATTTTGATCCATGTGAAGGGATGATGATTTCGCACCACAGTATTTCGCAGTCCGTCTCGAAATCCAAACGCCTTACACAGCCCAGTTCCACATTACACGCGAGCAGAATTCCACCACCGTGCCTTGTGCGATCTCGTCGATGGACCTGAAAGGAGCGAGTAAATAATTCGGAACTCTCAATTGACTGATCAAGCCAAGTTTCAGTTATGGCTACTAAGTCGCATGGTTTATAAGACAGTCGACTGATCAGCTCACATCCCTTATTAGCCACACTCCTAGCATTGAGAGACCAGCACGACAGTTTCATCTTGCAAGTTGGTTTAGTTTCCTGGCAAGAGTTAT
>NC_090870.1:61879802-61909802 GCF_036669935.1 Montipora foliosa
TGGAGCATATAAAAGAGGCTTACCTAAAATGAAACTTTGCCAGTACGATCAAGAATAAGGTTATAACTCTACGTAGAATTGACGAAAAAAATGCCATCAAGAAAAAGAATACCCGAGGAAACAAAAGTAAGAGTTGGAGTTCTCAAACCCACTGCTGATCTTACTCTGCAAGCATTTCTGGGGAGTTAATCGATAAAGCTATAGGGTCTATGTAGGGGCGCATCGCTGAGATTAAACGAAGCAATGGCAAATACTCAAGCATTAAAGTAGTGCTTTTAAAGCTTTGTAGAGCACTTGAATGGTTTTACATGACAGCAAAACGTTTAAGGCACGATTCAGGAGACTTTTTATACGATTAACGTCTGTTTTGAGAAGCTTTTCAACGGTTAAGCACGGTTAACAAGCAATGGAAAAAAGTGTCAATCTGTTCTGTCACCTTTCTGGCCAGACGACAAAATCATGAAAAATCGACAAAATTCGTTGCTGATAGCCCGCAAATCGTGCCCATCAACGCTTTTGTGAACGTAAATCATACTCTATGTTTCAGCGTGGAAAAATCAGAAGATAGATCAGGTAAATATCGGCAACAAATTTAAGGGAGCGCAAATCCAGTTCTTAAAAATTCAACAAGTCTGCGTGTTCGGTATGGTTAGCGCACGGATGCAAAGTCGTAGAATATAGGTAGGTTGGATAGTTGGATGGAGTAGATAATCTGTGGTAGAAAGTTCGAATCCTCCCTACATGTATATCCGATTTCTTTCTTTTTCTTTTTTTTTTTTTTTTTTCCCAATAGTTTTATTCTCATTTTATAGGCCTCCTGCTTTAAAGGTAAATATAGCTTATGAAAATAATTACAGTGAACTCTCAGGTATTCGAGGTGTAAAATTTTTATTCATCCAGCACCTTTTCTGAAATGAATCACTTAATAAATCAATGAATAAATAAACTGAATGAACAATTAAGTGCATAAAGTAACGATGTTTCACATCCTAGGACTCAATATTTCCTACGATGCAGTAATATCATATATACA
The DNA here is from genome assembly GCF_036669935.1 of Montipora foliosa. Taxonomy (NCBI): domain Eukaryota; kingdom Metazoa; phylum Cnidaria; class Anthozoa; order Scleractinia; family Acroporidae; genus Montipora; species Montipora foliosa. The sequence goes on from NC_090870.1 coordinate 61,880,836, forward strand.
ATAATAGCGATTCTCTAATTAGAGGACAAATACAGTAATTGAAATAATTTCACCGTATTGAGTTATTCACCGAGAACGATTGTTTGTTCGGAAAAATGCTGAGATCAGCTCGTCAAAAAGTCAGTAGCTCCGCACTTTGGATGGCTCTATTAAATTTTGGGGGATGAAAGTTGAATATATATATAATTGGACCTTGGTTATTACTGGGTTGCCAGTATGGCAAACCCAGTCGGAATCTGTGTTTAATTTCGTGGGTTTTTTTGTTATTTTTTCCCGTGTAGGGAAAAGTCTTGCCTGTCACTCCCCTGCTAAGTGGTGTCTTTGTGCATAGAGTTTTCTGTGCATATTTTGTTAGGTTTGAGGGGGCTGGGGAAATGCGTAGCTTGCTCTGCACAATTAACCTGTAATGGTGTTGGAAGTCATTGTAACGCGAATGGCGTTTTAGTACATCTTTAAAAGAAATATACCCATATGGTGCTCAAGAATGGAACGTCAAGACAGGCGGTGAAACAAAGATCTGGAATCTTAAAAGCGATGAGTAATGGACTTCGACAGCGTGAATCTTTCGCCGGTCGAGCCGAAATCAAAATGAGCTGTACTTTTAATGTTTTGCCAAGGTGGTGATACGTACAACACTGAAACCAAATGGAAATTTCTCTGGTAACTTACGGGTGCAACAAAGACAGAGAAAGAATCGAACACCACAAGTAGATCTGTGATCTCTGTTGTGTCTCACAGTGTTTACTGAAGTCGCATCTATTTAAAGTTTGCCTGTTTGTCTGGCAAGTAACATTCATTTTGTACTCTACTCTACTCTGCAAAGGTTAAAAAAAATTGGAAATGTGAGAGTGAAAAATTATATGAATGAAAGCTTGTTCTCTCTTTTGTGCTTTATTATGTACGGTCAAGGTTCTTTCGAAAAGGGTTTGATGTTAACTGTCAGAAATTAATTTAATTGCATATTCTTTGTGATTGTGTGTTTCGCTTGCACGCACGCAACTGAAATAGGAAGGGTTTCTTGCCTCTCATAGCAAATATGTTGCTTGTTTCAATAAATGTTTCGCTGGAAAATATTTCTGTGAAATTTCCAGCTTTTGTAAATTTATCATGTTGTGTAATTTTCGAGCTTAGCAAATTTGCATCCATGTGTTGAAATGTGATACGGGGAGAATTTTTGTGGGAATACATAAGTCACGAAAATAAACAGGTCTTTTGGAAGCGTGCTTGAGTTTCAACAAAATGACCCCCAAAATCGGCAAAAGATTGTGATGCTGGTGAATAATAAAGTAGCTACTATTACCAAAACGATAGAATTACCTGGTGATAAATAACCTTGTCTTGGAGAGTAAATTTTTGATTTTCCAGAAATAATGGTCAACCTCTGAGAGTTGGGCGATTGTGATCTTTGTGTTGAATTCGCACATTTCTTGTCAAAATTTATAACAATTGAAAGAAAAAGAACTAACAAAAACAAAAACCCGGTATCTAAGCATCATTTAACACAGATGCTTCACTGTTTCGCGAGTAAACATGCTGCGGTAACTTGCTCACTGCGCCGGCTGAATTCGATGTGCGATTTACTCGGTGCAGCCAAAAGTACAATTACAACAAAACAACTAAAATCTCCCAAAATGTTTTTCGCTGATGCAAGGCTGTTGCCTAACAGGAGCCCGGTAGCCTGGGGCTCCCAAAGAATAGCTCTGGGCTCCTTAATTTTTCACAGCAACGCCTTTCACTTCATATGTTGGGCTCCTAAGTTCTCAGCGTTTAGCTCTGAGGGGCCCTTTAAAATTTTCTTAGGCAGCAGCCTTGGCTGATGGTAACTTTTTATATTCGTGGTTCAAAATTAATGTTGTTTTCATGTCGTAAATTTTGTTACCGATGGCAAAATATTTTCTTAGTTCAGTTCAGTTCAGTTCTTTATACATGCCCACAGGTAGCAGATGCTAATCTAGGTGGGTCATGTCGTGACTAAAAAGAGTAGGTAGACAAGTTTACAGGAAAATCAAGAAGATAAATGTACAAGAATATATATTATAAAATTAAGTTTGTGAGCTAATTAGTACCACATTAGTACCGTCCTGAAACTTTCTTCTGCTCTTCTTAAAAACTGTGTATCCATATTTATTTACTTTTACATCAATAATTGTTTTGCATAAAGCAAGCTAACAAAATCTGTATCTTGCTTGGTTCGCATTTGATAGCATTAAAATATAATTTTCGGTCTTATGCTTCTGTTACTGAGTGATATATTTCTTAGGTCGCCCATCCAGTTACTAACCCTGCCGGATAGGGCTTAACTTCAGCTTTCAACTTTTGTTTACAAAGCAGTCAGATGCAGTCAGTGCACGCTTACACTTGTGGTGGAAAGAAGTTGCATGATCAACAAGTCAGGCCAGAAGCCAATGTTTCTTGATTCCCTTTTATTTTCTTCAATCTCTCTGGGTTCAGTACTTTGCTAGTAACCACATGTCTTCTCAAGGGGCTATTTATCTAAGACTTCTACCATGGCGCTACAATGATAGACAATACCAAAACAATATCGTGTACTGTTAGACCTACATATTACGCAAAGACAACTGTCAACATGTCATCCCAGAAGACAATGTTTTTCACTTCCCATTTATTTTCTTCAATCTTTCTGGGTTCTGTACTTTGCTAGTAACCACATGTCTTCTCAGGCTATTTACCCAAGACTTCTACCATGGCACTACAATGATAGACAAAACCAAAACAATATTGTGCACGGTTAGAGCTACACATTATGCAAGGACAACTTGAATCTCCTGGAAGACAACACACAGCTCAGTTGACATTATGGAATAAATCGCTGTGTTACTTCACTACCACACATAAGCAATGCATATTTTTTTAAAGAGGACAGGAATTTCTTCTTTCTGACAAATGATTAAGTAATGATCCGTGTAAGGTGGATAGCAATTTCCTTTGTTGTGCGGCAACGGGGCTTTCCCCACATAGGAAGGTTATCATTTTTACACAGAGAATGCTCTTATGTAGCCTTTAAATGTACTCCCGTGGGACCCGTTTGATCTTTTAGAATCCTGTGTAGTGTCTCTCACTCAAAGGATTAATAAATATGTAAATATGTATGTATGTATGTATGTATTTCATTGTTCTTCTAAAGCGCTCCAACGTTCCACTGAGCGACATTGTAAACTTTTACTGCACCGCGATAAGACCTGTTTTAGAGTACTGTGTGCCAGTTTTCCATCATGCACTTCCAGAGTATCTTAGTGATGACATCGAATGAGTGCAAAAGAGAGTGCTCTCCATCATTCGTCCGTATGCGTTGTATTCAGAATGTTTGGTCAGGTTCGATTTAGTAACCTTGCACGCTAGACGCGTAGCTCTGTGTAGTAAGCTTTAATTTTGAGTCTATTACGTCATGCCCGGATCACAAACTTTTGCCTGTCTTACCTCCTAAGAGAGAACACAGATATAATCTAAGACAGTCCATGGCTTATGCCATGCCCCGTACACATATAAATCGTTTTAAGAACACTTTTATTCCAAGTATGTGTACATAATTTTTTAGACTAGTTTGTACATAGTTATATATAGAGAGTTTTTCGAATTTTTATAGAAATGTTTATTGTTATATTTTCAATTAGTATTTATATTTTTAGAATTTATTTAATCTTAATTTTAAGTAAAGGTAATGCAATTCAGTCTACGGACTGCTATGTTCGATATTTTAATAAACTATCTATCTATCATGTATGTATGTATAAATTCCTCAGGTTTTTGCATGCTGGGAGAGGCGTTACTAAACACAGGAGCGGAACAGAACGGAATAAACCGGAATGAGGCAGAATAACACTGGAATGAAACGAAATGAACAAGAATGGTACCGGAATATACTGGAACCAGCCGGAATGACACCGGAATGAGGTGTAATGACACCCAAATAAAGCGGAATATACCGGAATGAACCTGAAAGTGCCAAAATTTGGTGTTTTAGTTAGCACCGACTGATTTTCTGTTGTTTCAGTCAGTTTTTGTTGTGTCACGTGATTCTCTAAGGGAATTGCATGTGTTTTTGCCTTTTGTAACATTTAAAAAAATTCGATCACAAGAAAAATTTGACAGGTACATCCGTCGCTAAATGAATAATTATTTGTTGCGGAAGTAACATTTTTTCGTGAACAAATACAGTAGCAAGAGAAACAGAATGGTATTCTAATAGTTTTTATCTATGGATATAGGAGGCGGCTTTCACTGTGCAAGTCAGAAAACCGTGAACATTTTATTTCATTCTGACAGGTCAATTGTGTATTGACCAATCACAATCAAGATCAGCGAACCACAAACTAATTACCGTTGCTGCTCGCCTGTTACCACGGCCCACATGTGATAAAGATATACAGAAATAGATTTGCTCAAATGGCCGGAAGACTCTTTTTCTCTTCCCAATTGTTGGCAATAATGCCATCCAACCTGAACGCAGTGTTTCCTTGTTTGAAGAAAGTCAGAAGCACAGAAAAAATGGCAACCATTGATAATATATTCACATGAAGAGTTGTGAGAATATATCGTGACTTGTTCCAAGCCTTGTTACTTCCCCTTTAATGTAATTTTTTTTTTGTCAGTCTCTCTATTCTGCAACACTTATTCATTCACAGTCTAGAATGATAAAAATTACTGTTTGTTCCTGTCATTCCGGTCCATGCTAATCAGCTTGATTCTGGTGTCCTTCTGCTTTATTCTTCCTTATTCTGTTGTCATTTTTCCTTGTTCCGGCATATTGCACTTTATTTGTTTGTCATTCTGGCTCGTTTTGGTATATTCCGGTACCATTTTTGTTCATTCCGTCTCATTCCAGTGTCGTTCCACCTCATTGCGGCATATTCCGGTATATTCCGTTCCATTCAGTTCCGCTCCTGTTTTTAGTAACACCTTGCTTGGAGATGTTGGTGAATCAAAGAAGAATGAAAAGTGCATTACTCAACCACAAAAATGTTGCGTCACGGTACCTAAGCCATGCATGTAGTGTCCTTTTAACCCCCCTCCCAATCAATGTTGCAAAGGATTCATGTCTTAGATGTTTGACAGTGAGAACATTTGGTGGTGGAGTGGGAATTTGCAGGTGCAGGACTGACAGTGTGTTGGTGAAAAGGAGATGACTGGGTTGAGTTTTGAGGTGGAAATAATAGCTCCGAGGGATGTCAATCATCTGTTACAGTTAAGGTCCTACTAATCCAATTTGGCGATCAAGGTGTTGAAGCTGTGCCAGGCTCATGTGTCTGACAAAGGCAAAAGCCAATAAAATTGAAGGCTTTGAATACTTTGATAAACTGTTTGTATTTAGTTGAAGAAGCAAAGAGCTGGAGTATTGAGTATTGAGTATTTTTTGCTTGACCATTAAAGTGCTACTGTAATCAAATTTTTGTCTCTTGAATTTTTAGGTGTATCATATAGAATTCCAAGAAAGATTAAAAACACTGTTTACTGTTTGGAAATATCTGCATTGGTTCCGGAAATATTTAAGTTTGAAAAATCTTTAAATGGACCAATTCGGCTAACTCAATGTTGTACCCAATTCAGATCCTTTGGGAATAAAACGTTTTGTTCCAAATATTTCCATATGAATGCTGCATTATCATGCAAATGCAATACACAAAGAATCTTAACCCCGAGAGATTTGAATTGGGTACAACATTGCGTTAGCCGAATTGGTCTATTATGCAAATGAGATTAGTGATGACATCATTCACTCAACCCAATATAAAATCAAGGATATAAATAGAGCTATCTTGGTCAATTTGCAGTAGAGACCATTGAAACTTGGTAGGCTAATAGTTATACAGGCAACACACCTTCGGCTGTTAAGAAATTGGTTGCAATGGGAACTCACTCTTTTCCAGTTCCCTCCAACCTTATTCAATATTTTTGGGGATCATAAGCTAGAAAAACATTTAGCAAGGCAACAAACTGGACCTAACATATTTATATGCTTACAGGATCATACAGATGAGGCACCACTGGTAAATATCAATGTCAAAGGTGGCCACCAAAGCCTTTAATATCAGGAAGGTCTGGAACCCAGTAAGTTGCCATGGTAACAAACCAGTATGCTTGTATTGTGGAGCACATCTTCAAGAATCTTACTGCAAAGAATGTAGCATTTCTGTTACAAATTGGCTGGGATATCTTTGTCCATCATATTTGATTGTAATTCGGTTGAGTTTATGGCGTCATCACTTGGCTAATTTGCATATTTTGTAAACTTGAATATCTCTTAAAAGTAAACAGCATTCTTTTCCTTGTACAGACTACATTTTTTTGTATTTAAATGGCTTAGATAGGAAAGATTCGAATTTCGTCATAATAGCACTTTAAAAAACTGCAAATTTACTTCTAAAGTTCTGTTTTGCTCGTAGCATCCTTCTGCGCCCAGGTGGGTGCATATGCATGATTTTTAATGCGCCATTTGCATTTGTCTTGCGAGAATCATGCAAGGGCACAGCGCAGTGAAAACACTGCAGAGGTATCGGTTTTTTTGATATGGCACCACGAGACTTGTTTTGTGACAAATGCAGTCACAAGTCTGTCAACATTTACTCCTCAACCCCAACTAAAAAGGTGTTGAATATAATTATGTGGGCCAATATTGTTCCTATACTGTTATTGGCTCTTAAGGCTTTCTAAATTGCTCATAATTGGTGGAGAATTATACATTTGAGATTGATAGTGCAAGGGTTGATGTTGTTGAATTAGGCCATGCTAACAATTTCTTTTTGTAAGGGCTGTCTGGTACAGTAATCATGGCAGAGAATGGTATTGGATGGATAGTTAACTTTATTTAAACTTGGCTCTAGTATGATACTAGTGATCTGAAATCATTTGAACTTGAGCCAAAGTCATGATGTTGGCAAAATTAGTTCATTTCTGATCAGTTTGGGAAACCACATTATGGCGTTCCCTTTCCATGTTTCATGCTAACATGAATTCGATTTTGATGTCAACACCTTGCACTTTTTTCAATATAACAATGTTTGGGATGAAATTTACCAAGTGATAATTTCGGTTGTTCGCTCTGGGTATTCTGCTTTTTGCGTGAATTTTCAAATGATGGACTTGGCACTCGGACAGTGGCTTGTGATTAGGTGCAAAATGCAAATAATTTATTTCATTACATTCTAAACCTTGGATAATCCAATGTTAGATTTCTCATTGGTTTACTGGCTCTTGGCTTCCAGCCATTATGCCTGCATTTGACCTTATATGAAAATGAATTCGGCAAATGTCGCTTAGCATGAAGTATTTGCCGCCCAGAAGTCCTGTCACTTTCCAGTTGTTTCTTCAACTTAAAGAAAATTTAGCAAAACCGAAGTTTGAGAATTCAAGAAAACAATCATTCCATTTGCACTTGTTGGATACGAGATTGGAATAATTGTTAGGGAAGTGGTCAAAACTACTACACTCAAACAGGAACCACCAAACCACAAAATAGATGGTGGTGTCTGCCTGCACCCCCCTTGCTTAACGTCAAAAGATGGTGTTTATATTGCATAGCCACCCCTCTATCCAGCAGTGAAAAGTCATAGTGAGATTCAAACCTTTTCTCATTTGTCTAGTAATGCCGATTCTTGCTAGCTGAATATTCCTTTGTCAACTCAAATTTAAAAGCCAATAAAATGTTGTTGGTAATGTTCATGTGATAAGTTCGAAGATACACTGTAGGTGGTACCTTTGAGAACCCCCCTACCCCAAAGTAGGTCCTGTTCGATATAGTAGATTTGACCAGTTCCCTTAGATATTGTATTATATTACTGTTATATTTAGAACTTCGCAAGCAGTACTTAGTCAATTCACAAAGTCAGTCAAATTATTTGGAGATTTTATTATTCCATTTTTGTGAAGTCCATTGCATTCACTTTACTTGGAAGCTATAGCCCTGCATCATTTACAAATAAAGAAGGAGGTGCTGTTAATGTAGGCTCGATTTCCTGCCGCTCACTCGAGTTCAGGTATCCTCCCCGAGAAGAGACGGCTGGACGCGTGAGCGATAGATTGTGTCGGTGACCTAAATTCAAAATATAATTTATGTGAAGTTAATAGTGGCGGGGAAATAGCATTAGACATCCCAAAAACACTGATTTAAAAAAAACAGAAATTACATAAGAATGCTTAAAGCGTCTGTGCGAAGTTTCCAGATGATACGAGCTCTAGTTTGTGGTTAAATGATCGATGTGAGTTTGAATTGAACCGGTGAATCATCGACAAAATCTTTGGCTGCTTTAGCTCTCAGTCGACCTCATCGGCCCGGGTCAAAGAATACCTTCGCAGCCAAAACATATAATTTATGCCAGACAGATTTGTGCAGGCGAGTTTCTGATTGGCGGAGATTAACAATGGCTCACCTCACGCGTCCAGCCGAGATTTCAGGAGTGAGCACTGGCTCATTTCCCGAAACAGCGGCTGGTAATCGAGCCTACTGTTAATGGGAATACAATTGTCTTTAAACTCTTGGACAACAGGAGACTGAATTAATATTAGTTTGTAGCCAAAAGGGCTATTGTTTAGTTGAAAAAAGAAATCACTAGTCTATGGTAAGAAGAGAAGCAATTTGGTCATTGGGTGACAGTTAGGGCTTGGAAATATCCCTTTTTGAAATAAGAGATCTTGCAGTTCTCAGCAATTTGTAAAATGGAAAAAATCACAGGGGATACCACTTAAGACAGGGCTTTCATTAATCCATTGACAGATTTGATTCCTCAAATGCACTAGGATACCTCTAGTTTACAAGTAAAATTATCATGGGTTAATGGAGGGGACATAGTTTTTGACTGCTTAACCCATTGACTCGTCAAATTCCCTGGGATGCCCCCAGTTGGCGATTAGACGGACTAAAATCAGTCAAGTCTCACTCACAGGGGTCAATGGGTTAATGTTGATGTCATGACTTTATGATCACTCAAGTTTCCTGGAAATCTCCATGTCTAACCACTTTTCTCGTATATGGTTTTGAGGTTTGTCTATACCCAACATGCATACTATCTTCAAAAGAAGTGAGGAAAACCTATTAATGTGACCTAACTTGGGAGAAGCACAAGAAACAGGTTCTATCAAGGACAAACTTGCACAAAGGATGAGAACACTTAACCACAACAACAGCATGAGAGAGCTGTGGTAGGTATTTCCATGTTGTACAGGACAGGTCAGAAAAATCCCTCTCAACAAGTAATAAGTGACTTGCAGGAAGCCTGTAAAGTCTGCATGGATGTTTGATGCTAGGAGGAAAGCCCTGTCCCTAGTACTTCTCTTTAGGCATTAATTATTTATGGCTGCACGTTGCCTTGAGCAGACAGATATTGATATTAACTATGCAACCGATGTTGTACCTGTCACACCATTTTTACACATTATGAGTGAGGAATTTTGTTATAGTCTCTAACAGTTATTTATTGTATTTGTCTTGCTTTGTCTGTTGGAAATTTTTCTAGAGAGGATGAAAGGAGTAAGGAGAGTGCAAAAGTTATAAGATGAGAAAAGCGAAGCCCAAAGATGTTCATATTGTTTTATTTGCTTATCATGTAAGTGCATCTTTTCCTGCACATATATCAGATTAAGGTAATTCCCTTGAAAATAAGGTAGAGTACTATCCAGGACATGTTTAAAATGCAATAAAAAGATGGGGCCCAGTTTGCTTGTTTCCACACTGCATGCTCTTTATCATAAGTGTTTTTAACCTGATTGCCTGAAAAGCCTTTGAAACTTTATCAACTGGAAAAAGTATTGTTTAAATCTAGCAACAGCTACTATCACTGAAAACTTGAGCCTACATGTACTTGTCTGTCTGAGGTATAAATTTTCATGAAAGTGGTTTCAGATGAATTGCTCGACCCTTCAAAGAAATGTATGCAAATACAGCTGTAGGCCATTTGCATGATGGTGTCAATAACACCTTTGAAATGGGGGCCACTGTGCTCATTTCTTTGCAACACAAGGACAAAGAGATTACTTCTCTGGCAAATAGATTTTTTTTCTCCCTAGTCTTTTGGGTTTTTTTTTTTGTGGCTTAGTATTAGCATGTACAAATGTAATGATAATGACGTATAAAACCTGTCATGCATCGTTGATTGTTATGTAATTCCAGAATGCCCATGGCAGTTAAGGGTATGGGAGATTTCATTTTAGTGAACCCTCATTAACTGGTGTCACATCCATGACTTGTTACAATACTTTTAAGCTGCCATTCATTCCTGCTTTCTTTGGTGAATGGCACATTTGTTTCAGTATCCCTCTTCCTCCCCTTTCCCTGTCGGAAGTGCTTTCTTGGTAGTGGTGGGGATTTGCATTTTTTAAGGCATGTTTTGTGTCCACACGTTTACTCGGCTCATTGCATGTTTACTTGAACCAGATGATTATGTAATTAAGTGGATAAATTTATTGATTAAACCGGCTATGGGCCTTTGCCCTGAGCCATTTCACTCAACTTCATGGTTACTATCTTTTTCTGAGTGCCCAGTAAACGAGCACAGGTAATGCAGCCCAATGTTCAAAGAAATTCCTTATTTGGGGAGGGAGAAAGGGCATAAATGTTCAACAAAGGTACAATGTGGGCCTCAAATGATTATTTTCCACCAAAGGTTTAGTGCAAATTGCAAGACAACACTTTCGTAATCAATAGGAGTTTTCATGATTGCACTTTTGAACAGCAAAAGCGGCCTGTGTTTTCTTTCCTTTCACCAGCGAGAATCCCTGCCATCTTTGATGTTGCAATGTTATGCGCAGTGCAAAACTAGCACCTTAATGGTCCAGCCTGAATGATCTCTGCATTACTCATCACTAGTTGTCATGGTACTTGTTATACACTTACAGAGCAATGCTTTTTTCTTTTGTGAGGAACTATTTCAATGTTTATGCTTGCAAGAAATCCTCTTAATTATTCACATTTGTAGCACTGGAAATGATCATTTGGGATTTGTTGGAAGGGTAATCTAATAAAGGCCTTTTTTTCTCCTTTACAGTGTTGTACTGACTATGCGCCAGAGGTGGATTGCAAAGCCATGAAAGTTATGTGATGCTGTTATACTGAGGAAATGTATTGCATATGAACAATGACAAAAGATCTGTGGCAATGAGCTGTATCATTTCTCTCAAAAAGTGCTTTACTCATACACATACTATGGCAAACATCCAATTTGTCTGTTGTTTGTGTTGTTACAATTGTCAAGTAATTGTGGTTTATGCCAAAAAAGACGTCTTCTTTCGGCATGAGGCTCAGGCAACCTGGGTATCATCTTTTCCTCAGGAATGTCACAAAAGAGGAAAGACCATCTTGAATTGTGCAGTTCTGTTAAAAAAGAAAGTTGTTAATTGGTGTAAAATACAGTTTGTAATGTGTACACTTAAGTTTGTTAATGATCTAAATGATATAAGAAATGAATAATATTCTGAACTGCGGGTATGAAATCAAATAAAGTTACGATTCTCGCAGTTATGGATGCAATTTTAGCAATTACGTAGAGAAGCCTGAAATGTTCAGGAAGTGAACGGGGTTTGAACCAGTGACCTTAAATACCGGCACGGCCCTAATTCAACCCTTATTTAAAGGCTTTGTGTCAGGAATTAGACCTCAGACTGGCCAGCAAATCAAGGGAACATAACAAGATAATAATTACTTAAACACAGAGGGAGAATATCAATGAAATAGCAAATACATGTCCAGAAGGAAATGGGCAAAATTGAAGAAGGTTAGAATGGATTGCAAGCAAGGTTTGTTAAATATGTTGAGCCTATCCATGTTGTTCTTCAAAGTTCACCTCTGATCTGCCGAAGTTTGATTTTGTATGCTTTTTAGACGTTTTGTCAAAAAGTGATGAGTTTTGTTCAAAAGTAATTTGTAGTTTAAGATTAAGTTGCATATAGTGAGCAAGGGTGTGTAACTAATCCTAAAACTACAGAAAATTAACTTTGCTGCCATGACACAGCCTTCCTTTGAGAAATATCTTGTGTGCATGGTACATTGTAGTGTGTGTCCTTTGAGATATCGAAACATCTAAGCACACTGACCACGTGATTATAATTTTGAATCATGTTGAACTTGATTCACACATTCACACCCCAACCACCCTGCACACCCACATTGACAGGTAAAATCGTCTGCCATTAGACAGTGAAATAAGTCCCACTCCTCGGAGTCAATGGGTTAAATGGGCACATAGTTTTTGAGTGGATATCTAACTCATTGACATGTGAACAGCCCAGTGGAATGGCCCCAATTGACGAGTAAAATCTGCTGGTGTTATACAGAGTAAATACTATTTGGTTACCACTAGTAGGAGTAATAGAGGATATAACATGTCCGCACTGATATTCCAAATTTCTCTTTAGTGCGCTGCCTCATGAAGTATTTTTCAACCCGAGAAGAGAAATGTCGTATCTTCAAGCAGTCATGTAATATTGTATTGATTATTTAAATACCAATGAAATCTAAATCATTTCACAAAGGCCTCAAAAGGTGCGACTTTTACTTGTAACCATAGCAACAGTGACCACTACACTTGTGAAGATATCAGGTTTTTACGCTAAAGCTCACTTGGCAGTTCATTGGTGTATACATAATAGAACGGGTTAATACCAAGAGACAAATGATTGATTTGGATATCGTGGGCAAGAATGTTTCAGTGATGACCAGCTAAACATTTCTGAAAATATGAACATTAGGGGAATTTGAATGTGAGAATAGCTCAGCAGTGCAAGTGCCTTTTGCTAACCCTCAGGTGAATTGGCAAAGTTCATTGAAGTGGGTGTGATGCAATATGGTCTGTACATGATTGCCAAATCAGATTTAGAGCATGTCACGCCACTTTGATTGGAAAATCCACAGTATGACCTCACATTCAAATTGCACGAGCAAAAGTTTACAATTATCTCTTGGGGAAACCTTGGTTAGAAAAGAAGTAAATACTGTTCCATAAATCATGCCTATTCAGCCCCTTTTCGGGAAAGAATGAGGGTGAGTTGAAGCTGCACACTGATGGTTTTGAGGATATAGTATCATGCAATCTGATTTGCCTCAACAGGTAAATGGATGGAATTTGAGTGGTTAGTAGGTTTATTTGAATTTAGATGTTATGGGACCTTAATCAAAAAGGATGCAATAGGGAGGTGTAACTGTGAAGCTACTTATGAAATGTGTGACAACAAGAACAATATTTTATTTACTCTTCATAATTCATAGACATGAATTTTGCAATGAATGTTAAATAAAAAATATGACAACATATGGAGTAAGAGAAGTGTGGATAAAAGATGAGACAGGTAGAAATGAATCTTGTGGTTTTCGAGTTATCCTCTTAAAATGCGGAATTGAACATACATCGCAAATGAAAATTTGCAAATTGCTTGGTGTTGTTGAGAGGCAAACAGACTGGTAGCAGAAGCATTGTTGTGAATAACGTGTGTTTGAGATTGGTGTATCCCAATCTTTAGGGGAACCGCTCAGGGCCCGGTTCCTCGAAAGCCAATAAACGGTAATGTAAGATTAAAAATTAACCAAGCAGTTTATTTCTGTACTCCCAAATGCTGTTCAACGCAGATTTTTGGCAGAACTTTACATGAGAAGACGTCAATCTTGAAAAACAAAATTAAGCAAAAGAAACTTTAACCAAAAAGTTCAAAAGGTGAAACAAAAGTATACGCAAACCCTGGATTAAGTTAATCGGCTTTCGAGGAACCGGGCCCTGATTGCCAAGTATAAAAAGTAGGAAAAAAGCATTCTTGAAGGCTATCAATTTCAGGTAAAGTCAAGTCTGTTTTCATGCAAAATATTGAAAGCAAAAGCCTTAAAGAATTATTGATGGCTGATTTCCATTCATACTGTTAATTAATCTTGAACAAGAGGAACACTGAGGCCAAAATGATTGCATTGAGATATACAGTATTCCATGGTAGTAATATTGAGACAAGTGAAAGATGGATGAGCAGTGATAGAAGCAAGAGGAGCATAGGAAACAAAGAAAGGAAACTGGGATTTTGTTTTGAAAGGAAATGCTATAGAAGAGGGAAATTATTTAGTGAAGGTAAGCGTACATGTGTTTACCAAATTCCATTCATGCAGCCAAGGGAGAGAGGGTACAGTAAGCGTGTGTACATTTTTTGTGAATAGCAAATATAAAGTGTAAAAGTGGCTTTTTTTGTTGTAAATGATTGGATGTTTTGCAAAATTGGTAGGAGTGGACCATCTGGGTAATTAGACAGGAGTAACGTCGTAGGTGAAATGGAATTGCAAGAATTGTCTGCTTACTAGCCTGTCTGTATGACAAAGTAGATTGGTTTGGAGTGTTTGTGGAAAGAATAGTTTTAGAGGAAGTGTAGGTAGTAGGTTTGTGTGAAGAATATGCACGAAGGAATGTGCTGTGTGTTGTTTTGAGTCGTGGTTTGGAAATGTTAGGCCGGAGAAAGGTAGCATTGTTGCCATGGAAGTAGCCAATGCATTCCTCTTTCGTCATAATTATTGTGACCAATAGCAATCTTTATAAATACTCGTTCTAACCAAGTTTATTAATACCCTGGAATCAGTCACCTGTAAGTCCTGAAATAGTTCCCTTTACTAGTGGCTGTATGCCCACCATGCAATCAAGGAAAAGGTTATATTAATTATTGATGCTTGAAAGAAAAAGGAAGTGTTATGTATAATTATAGTGTAGACTAACCCTTGGACATAGTAATATGATAATGTAGATATGTAATTTAATGATTGGCTTGTAAAGAAATAAGTTTTTTATGCATAATTATTATTATTATCATAAATAATTGATTTTGTAACTGCCAGCAAAGTGTACAATCTTTTTGGGGTAAAGCTATAAGAGAAGTATAGGTATAGCTTTTGTAGAGGAAAAGCAAGTGAGACGATGAGGATGGTACTTACCAGTTTGAAGAAGAGTCGTTAGTTGTGGCCAAGATGGTATTTGAGAGTGCACAATGTGTTTGGAGGGTTTGGTTTGAACCGTTTGGGTTGGAATGGAGTGTGCATGGTAGTAGACCTGTGTTGGAAAAAGAAAGCAGAAAAAAATTGTTTTATGAGTTAAATGGTAAGCGTATCGTAGTTTTATGGAGCCAGAGAAGAGCTGAGTGTCATTGCTAACCCTAACCCTTCTGAATATAATATTTGTATGCTATGTTATGACATGTTAGGTGATATTTATCATAGGTAATATTTTCTTATAGTTGTTCATATTTAGGCAAGTCAGCCTTTTGGCCGCAATGTAAGTTGTTTGTAATAAACTCTATCTATTTATCTATTGATCTATCACATCGGAAAAGGGTGTAAACAAAGTTGTGTTTAGGGGGAGCGTAACCTTTCGGGATAAGTTAAGGGGCAGGCATATACATATATATTAACGGTATAACCAAGGAATGAGTGGTTAGGTACTTACCAGAGGAGTGCTATACTAGTGGCAGATGACGAGGAGGTTGTCCTAGGGGGTTGAGAGATGATGTGTAGAGATTAGAGTGGCGAGGCCATGTTGGTTTACATTGTGAGAGCCTGGTGCAGAAGAGAGTGACGTAGTTAAGCAAAAGAAGGAGAAGTTTGGGAGCGAGCGAGCGAGCGAGCGAGCGAAGCGTTGAGGCTTTGGAAGGTTAGGGTTTGATAGCGGTTTGGGCCTGCCGGTGGCGGAAGGACATCATGAAGTCTGGAAACCCGTAAGTCCTAGGTGACCCTCGAAGAAGTGAGGGTTGCCTGGCATCGTTCCATAGCCTATCTGTCTTTAGGGTCGATCGGAAAAGCAAGGTTTGGTAGATGGGTTGTGGAAGGAGCCACGGAGCCGGCGGGTAAAACATTAACACTTCTCTGTTCTGTAGCCAGCATGGGGAGTTAGGAGTGGAGCTAGGTTGGCGGAGGTAGTTTTTAGGCGTTGGTGTTGCAGGGAGCGGAGTGTTAATGTTTTTGTTTGCAATGTTTTTGGCGGGAACTCCATCGTAAATGTTGACCAGGGTTACCCATAATCCTTTTCGTTGTAGGAAGAAAAAGTCCACTTGTGTATGCCACGTCATTTTTTTGGCGATAACTCCCCCCGGTTTTGAGGTGAGGACAACCTAACCCCCAGAAGTTGTTGCGAATTGGATTACGCATCCTGTGATACCATTGGTTAGTCTGTAGCACGCCCAGGAAGGCCCTGCATATGTGAGAAAAAATGTTTTTTTGGGATATCTCCCCCCGGTTTTGAGGTGAGACAACCTAACCCCCAAGAGTTGTTGCGGAATTGGATTACGCATCCTATGATACCATTGGTTAGTCCTAGCACGCCCAGGGAAGGCCCTGCATATGTGAAAAAAGTGGTTTTTTGGCCATAACTCCCCCCGGTTTTACACTGCAACCCCCCTAACCCCAAAAAGGTGTTGCGGAATTCGATTGCGCATCGAATGATACCATTGGTTTCCTTGTAGCACCTCAGGGAAAGGCTCTGCATAAGTGAGAAAAGTCAGTTTTTTTTTGCCATAACTCCCCCCTGTTTTGAGTATGGCCCCCCTAACCCCAAAAAGGTGTTGCAGAATCCATTTCTGAATCCAACGGTACCATTGGTTAGTCTGTAGCACGTCAGGGGAAGGCTCTGCATATTACAAAAAAGTGGTGGTGATTTTTCTAAGACTGGCAGCTGGGTAGGCCTGAAAGGTGTATTAAATATACTATAGGGAAGGTTCCAACAGAGTTCGCCCCGAGTCGGTTCGCCCAATCTCTCTAGCAAGCTAGTAGGCCTTAACGAACGCTTCTGGTCGACCTTGGGCACTTTGGATGTGGGTTCAGCCAAAGTTCCGGCGGACAGGACGGTCGGTGAGATCCGGGGGAACGTACAGGCTAGTTCCCGTGTCCCGTCGTCATCTCAGTCGTTCGTTCGGATGCTGCTTTCTGTGGAAAGGACCCTACCGACGACAGGGAGATTCGACTGGGACTGCACTCGGACGTTTGGTCGCGTATCTCTGTCGCCTTTGACTGGACCCAGACCAAACTCGGTGGGTGGTTGGGGGGGTCGACCTCCGGTCGTTTCGCCCCCGACCTCCAGCCTGCCCCAATTCGACAAGAAGTTGCTCGCACCGCCTGAGGACCACGGTGGTGCAATGGGCGAGATGGGTCGTTTCGCCCCCAACCCGATTTTTGCCGAATCGATGCAGGACGTCTCCTAGAGCGTAGCTGACACGATGTGCATGTCGGGGCAGAACGGCGTACGATCCTATTGACTTCCTGAAGGCAAAATGATGAACCAAGAACTGTGTCAGGCGAGACCCGACGACAGGCGAGGGGAAGGTCCGATGTCATGCTAGTGAGTTGTCGAGACATCCAGGAGCCCTAATCTGGTCTTGCATCATGGAATGTGGCAGGCTTGCTTGCTGCGCAAGGGTAGTCGGAGATTGTGCGTGCTGGAAAAAGGTGTATATTGCTACATCCTCGTGACGTTTCACCACATGCGGTGGCTGATTGGCCTGCCCGCTTCCTTGCTGACAGGGATGTTAGGGGCCTGCCTTTCTGCCGGCAGAGGCATAACGAGAAGAGGTGTCGTAGAAAAGCCCATATGTGCGTCCGATTGAGTTCGGTCGGCAAATGGATCGAGATGGGCGCATCCGTCCCAACCGAGTGGTGGTGGAAAACTTGACCACCTACCTAGCACTTTGTCGGATGTGACTGATTGATTTTGGTGCATCCCCAAAAGGCAGGTTAGACGCCAAGTCCACCATGAGGAAAGGAAGGTTGCAAGTCCCAAAGAGCGAGATGTACACCGTCTCAAGGTAAAGAAAGTTCCTGGTTGATCCTGCCAGTAGTCATATGCTTGTCTAAAAGATTAAGCCATGCATGTGCAAGTACGAGCACTCATGCTCGTTGACGAGTAGTACTGTGAAACTGCGAATGGCTCATTAAATCAGTGATCGTTTATTTGATGGATGGTGTTTACTACCGGATGGATAACCGTAGTAATTCTAGAGCTAATACATGCGGACTGGAGTCACGACTGTGAGATCACGTTCTCAGAAAGGATGTATTTATTAGATTCAAAACCGGACCGGCCCCCTGCGCCTCTGTCCCGTTTTACGTGTGGTCCATCTGGCCTGGTGTGTCGGCCTTGCTTCCCCAGGTGCTTACACGCTCCCTTGCCCGCCTCGACGTCATTCCCGTCCGTTGTCGATGCTTCATTCAAATCTCTGCCCTATCAACCTGGTCGACGGTTAAGTTTAGTGGCTTACGCGTGGTGACCGACGGGTAACATGAGGATCAGGGTTCGATGTCCGGAGAGGGAGCCTGAGAAAACGGCTAGCCACATCCAAGGAAGGCAGCAAGGCGCGCAAATTCACCCAAGTCCCGACTCGTGGAGGTAGTGACGAGAAATGACGAGGTGCGTGGGGCCGTCCCTAGTGGGTTCCCTGGGATCGGAAAGTGGGTCCAGCTTACAAGCCTCGGACGAGGATCGATTGGAGGACAAGTCTGGTGCCATCTCACCGCGGTAATTCCAGCTCCAAATAGCGTATATTAAAGTTGTTTGCAGTTAAAAAGCTCGGTAGTCGGATTTCGGGCGGGTTTCCCCGTGTCGTGCCCGGTCTTAAGTTACGGAGGGGCTGACGTGTGGGGTGGGCCGCCCGTTCCGCCCACAACCCCCCCGCGGAGGCCGGTCTTCCGTGGCCCTTCGATTGGGTGCGCCCGGACCTCGGCGGGCGTGACTTTGAAAAAAATCGGATTGTTCGAAAAGCGGGCGTGAATCTCGAGTGACCGGGCGTAAGCATGGAATGACGGCAACGAGGACTCGGGTCCCGTTTTTTGTCGTTGCAACGGACCGGAAGTGATGGTGGACGAGACGGTCGGGGGCACCCGTATTTTCGTCGTCAGAGGTGAAATTCTTGGATCGCGAAGGAACGACCAGGCTGCGAAAGCGAGATCTGCCAAGCACCTCTCTCTCGATCAAGAACGAAAGTCGGATGGATCGAAGAACGATCAGGATACCGTCCTAGTTCCGACCGGTCAACGTTGACCGGACCGGGGATCGGGGGGGCTTTTGAAAGAAAACCCCCTCGGGCACCTTCCTGGGAAAACCGAGAGTTGTCTTGGTTTCCGGGGCGAAGTACGGTCGCAATGGTCCGAAACTTTAAAGGAATTTGACGGGTGAATGGGCACCACCAGGAGTGTGAGCCGGGCGGCTTAATTTGACTCCATCAACCCGGGGGCCCAACCTCACCGCGGTCCGGACATGGCGAGGAATTGACAGATCGAGAGCTCTTTATATCTCGATGCTATGGGTGGTGGTGCATGGGCCGCGTTCTTAGTTGTTGGAAAGCGATCTGTCTGGTTAATTCCCGTGTGAACGAACCGAGACCGTCGCCCCTGCGTAGGTTGGGGCCACCACCCGAAGCTCGTTTGCTTCTGGGGATCCTCTTAGAGGGACGCCCCCCCGCCTGGGTCCGAAGCAACGCCGGAGGCGGGTAGAGGCGATAACAGGTCTGTGATGCCCTGACGATGTGTTCCTGGGCCGCACGCCGCAGCATAACAACTGACGAACGGCAGAGAGTCTCCGGCCCATGCTCGTTCCGGGCCGAGGGGTCCGGGCAACCTTCCAGGGCGAGTCGTCGTGCTGGGGACAGACGGTTGCAATTGTCCCGTCATCGAACGAGGAATTCCTATTAGGCGCCGGTCCACCAGCCGGCGTCGATTACGTCCCTGCCCGTGGTACACGACCGCCCGTCGTCTACTCCACCGCAATGAACGGTTTAGCGAGGCCACAGTCCCGACCTGGCCACTGCCCTAACCTCCGTTAACACCGCAGCGAATGTGGTGTTGGAGAGCTTGGGCGCGAGGGGGAAAGGTTTGGTCGAACTTGATCGTTTTAAGAGGAAGTAAAAGTCTTAGATCAAGGTTTTCCGTAGGTTGAACCTGCGTGAAGGAATCACATTACACGTTGAATCGATCGTGCGAGTCCGTCTCACCGTGTGACCGGTACTTGAAATCATCTATCTTAAACGCGATACGGTTTGGGGGGGGGTACGACCTAGCAGGTCGTCAAATGCTGCTGTGCGTTAGCAGTCAGACGCCACCGCCACGTTTCGCCATGTCTTTGTATTTGCTTCAATCCAGTTTGTCAATAGTGAGAATGTATAATTGAAAGATACGAAAAAAATGTGAGAAAAACAACTCAGAACGGTGGATCTTTCTGGCTCACACAAGTTCTGCGATGAAGAACGCAGCCAACTGCGATACGGTAATGTTGAAATTGCAGAAGGACGAGTGCATCATGCGAATCTTTGAAAAAACGCAAATGGAAAAAGCCGCCTCACTCGGGGCCCTAGGTCCCGGGAGCATCGTCTGTCTGAGGGTACGAATACACTATGTGGTCCTTGTCTCTTCTTCTTATGCGAGGAAAGGACGGGTGTTGAGGTGTCACGGCCAATCCTCCTACCTTTTCTCGTCATCAAAAGCAAAAGGGAATGCAGAGCCGTGGTCCCTTGAAATGTCGAATGCCGGTGGAACAAAAAAAAAAACGAACACAGTCGACTCGTTCATATCGCGGCCAACAACCCGACAGAAAGAGAGGACAAACAAACACCTTTACAGTACTACCTCAGGTGATCAGGTGGGGGGGTGCGAGGGGGGGGAGAGACTACCCCGCGGAGATTTAAGCATATTAATAAGCGGAGGAAAGAAACTAACAAGGATTATTTGCCCTCAGGTAACGGCGAGTCAGAAGCGGGAAATGGCTTCAAAGATTGTAAAATCGCCCACCTCAGCCGACAAGAGGGTGGTGCGAGTTTTAAATTGAAGGAGAAGCGCCGTGCCACGGATCCCCGTGAAACGGGGTTTCGCGCGAGCCAAGTCGCCTGGGAAGGGCGCGTCGTGGAGTGTGAGAACCCCGTCTCTAGGCGTCGACCTGACCTGGGCCGTTCGAGGCGTTTTTCCCTTCCAAGAGTCGGGTTGTTTGGTGAATGCAGCCCAAAACGGTGGTAGACTCCATCTAAAGCTGACCTCACCGGCGTGAGACTCCGATAGCAGAACAAGTACCTGCGAGTGGAAACGGTGAAAAGGACTGTTGAAAAGAGAGTTAAAGAAGTGCGTGCAAACCGTTCGGAGGGAAACGCCCGGACTCTGCCCAAGCGGCGCGACCCGGGTCTTCGGCCGGCGGGCAGAGAGCGCCTCGTGCGACTGCTCCTTTTTGTACCGTCGGGCGTGGGTCGGTTCCCCTCCGTCCCGTCGGTCGGACAACTCTGGCTGGGCGCGCGCTCGTTCGACGTGGGTCGGTGCCGGGGCTCGTTCAGAGGCCCGTCGGGAAGGTTGGTCGCCGTCCTCGCTTCGTGCGTGGTTCGGTGGCCGTTTACAGCTCGGCTGGGCGAGGGGCTCGCCGGGACCGGACCGAGGTGTGTTTTGCGGCGCGCGCCGTGCTCTCGGCACGGCCGGGACGCCGACCTCCCTTTCGGGGTTCGACTGTTGGTGCACCGCACGCGGTGCCCGTACTACTGTCCGTCCGTTTTTTGAGGGTGACGGCGCATCCTCGCTTTGCGCGTCCGAGACGTCGACGACCGGCCGGGTCTGTCCGACCCGTCTTGCAACACGTACCGAGGAGTGCCTCGTGCGCGCGAGTCTTTGGGTGAAGGAAACCCTTGGGCGCAACGAAAGTGAAAGGAGGCTAGATCCGGGAGTGACTTATGTGCCTCGTGGCGCATCGTCGACCCACCCGCGACCCGCACTTGTGCGAGGTTCGGGTCGGAGTGAGAGTCGCGGGCCGTCGCCCGAAAGATGGTGGTTGAACTATGCCTGAACAGGGTGAAGCCAGAGGAAACTCTGGTGGAGGCCCGTAGCGATTCTGACGTGCAAATCGATCGTCTGATTGGGTGGGTATAGGGGCGAAAGACTAATCGAACCGTCTAATAGCTGGTTCCCTCCGAAATTTCCCTCAGGATAGCTGGCGCTCTACGAACGCAGTTTTATCGGGTAAAGCCAATGATTAGAGGCCTCGGGGCCGAGGCGGCCTCGACCTATTCTCAAACATCGTAAGGAACTTCTGCCTTTCCTGATTTTCGAAGGCGGAGAGACCATAGTAAATGCGAGCGCTACCCAGTTGGCCTTTTTTTGGTAAGCAGAATTGCCGATGCTGTATGAACCGCACTCGGGTCGCGGTGCCCGAGTCGACGCTCATCAGATCCCAGGAAAGGTGTCGGGTCGCTCCAGACAGCAGGACGGTGGCCACGGAAGTGTTACCGGCGACCCCCAAGGATTGTTTGTAACAACTCACCTGCCGAAGCGACCGGCCCTGAAAGATGGATGGCGCTCAGCGTCGCACCCCACCCGCCGTGGTGCCGAGTGACAAGGGCGCCACGAGTAGGAGGGCGCGGCCGGCCCGTGGCGCAGGTCGGCGCGCGAGCCCGACCGGACGGCCAATTGAGTTTGTCCGGTGCAATCTCGTGTATATCATGTAATATTGCACGGCGTAGATAGCCTTGCAAGGCCGTAAGTGGAGAAAGTTCCGTATGTGACCCGCAGTTGGATCATGGGTGAGTCGATCCTAAACCTATAGAAATCCGAAGGAATTCCTGGTGGTACCAGGCCAGGTGGTCGAACGGAATCGGGTCAATAGTCCCGAACCGGACTGGCCCGCCGCCTCTCCGTTCTTGCGGAGGGGGGTGGCGGGTGACGCGAGCGAACCCTAGACGCCGGCGTTGGCGCCGGAAAGAAGTTGTCTTTTCTTTTTAACGGTTCCCGACGGGCCCTGGAATCGGCTTGGTCCGGCTAGAGGCGGCAGGTCCGGTAAGCGTCGACGGTCTGAGGCTTTTTTTTTTTGCTCCGGCAGGCCACCGACGGTTGCATTGAAAATCCCGGGGGAGCGCAAGTGCAGGCTTTGGCGTCCTGTGTACCATGAAACCGCAGCTTTCTCCCGAGGAAAGAAAGAAAGGCCCATGGAGTTTTTTGGTTTAGTGGGAAACGCTTGATTGTCATTTTTATTTCTCGAAAAGGAATGAAGATCATTTGCAACCGGGTCCACCTCGGGCCTCTGTCAAGAAGCGGAATAATGTTTTCTGGTCTCGCCGTCTCGGCGTCAGACCTAAAAAAGCTTTGTTTCCCACGCCAAGCGTCAGTCCCATGGTTTCCACTGTCAGGCTTGGCTTGGCGAGGTAAAAGAAAGCTCTTTTGGTCAGCCTGGGGCAATATGGCCCCCGTGTGACAAGGGGGAATGGCCGACTGTCCAATTTGTTCTTCACATTAGAGGGGGAGAACCCTCTTAGGCCTGTTAAAGGCAAGCAGGTAGGGTAACCCTAGTGATAGTTACTTTGATCTTGTCTTCCTTCCCTTGCTGATGCATGAGAGGAAGTACAATTCCCTGTTATGACTCTCTCTTAAGGTAGCCAAATGCCTCGTCATCTAATTAGTGACGCGCATGAATGGATGAACGAGATTCCCACTGTCCCTATCTACTATCTAGCGAAACCGCAGCCAAGGGAACGGACTTGGCGGCATCAGCGGGGAAAGAAGACCCTGTTGAGCTTGACTCTAGTCTGCCGTGGTTTGAAAGCAGGAGAGGTGTAGATGATAGGTGGGAGGGTCCTTCTCTGCTGGGGGGTCCCGACGGTGAAATACCACTACTCTTTGTGTTTTTGAACTCATCGGATGAGGATCGCTGAACCGCAAGCAAGCGGATCTCTTCAAGCATTCTGTCCAAGTGAGGGCAGGGTCTGTCCGAGACAGCGTCAGGTTGGGAGTTTGGCTGGGGCGGCACATCTGTCAAAACGTAACGCAGGTGTCCCAAGGTCAGCTCAGGCAGGACGGAAACCTGCCGTAGAACAAAAGGGTCCAAGCTGGCTTGACCCCGGACTCTCGGTAGCAGTCCGGTGCATTTATCGGCGCGAAAGCGTGGCCTATCGATCCTTTGGCCCCTTAGGAGTCTTAAGCCAGAGGTGTCAGACAAGTTACCGCAGGGGTAACTGGCTTGTGGCAGCCAAGCGTTCGTAGCGACGTTGCTTTTTGATCCTTCGATGTCGGCTCTTCCTATCATTGCGACGCAGAAGTCGCCAAGTGTTGGATTGTTCACCCACCGACAGGGAACGTGAGCTGGGTTTAGACCGTCGTGAGACAGGTTAGTTTTACCCTACTGATAGTTGTGAAAGCATTCGGCCAGGAATTCTGCTCAGTACGAGAGGAACGGCAGATTGGGACCATTGGTACCTGCACCGGCTCGACCGAGCCATGGTGCCAAGCTACCATCCCTCATTTTCGTGGGCTTATGACTGAACGCCTCTAAGTCAGAATCCGTGCTGTGTTCGAACGACCGTCCTATGTCAAAACTGATACCAGTCTAGGGGTGGCCGTTTTCGGACGGTGGCCTCCTACGTCTCCGATGGGCAAGCGGGTCAGCATGCCCGCATTGCCCTAACCCATACGCAAATGTAAGCTCGTAGGACAGAGATCCTTTGCAGACGACTTAAAAGAGAACGGGGTATTGTACGTTGTAGAGTAGCCTTTCGCTACGATCATCTGAGATTCAACCTTTGTTCTAAGATCGATCTTTTCTTTTTTTCTCCAAGTCAGGCGGTGACTCCTGCCTGAAAGAAGGCATCTTGCACCATGCATGCATGCATACACCGTATTGAGTGTATGCCTGGTTGGTGGCAAGATGATGAAAAAAGTCAAAGTTTTTTTTTTTTTTACTACAAGTCCAATACTTACTCCTGACTGAAAGTGGGAGTTTGGCCGATGGCTGGGTCGCTCAAGGGGTGTCACATCACATATGGTTTGGCATCCCGCATGAAAGATGCGGAACTGGAGTCCGCATGTTTCATGCGGACTAAAGTGGCCCGTTTCCGCATGAAAGATGCGGGACTGGAGTCCGCTTGAAAGATGCGGAAACCACCTCACAAAGTCAAAGTCAAAGTCAAAGTCAAAGTCAAAGTCAAAGACGGGAGTGTCTCCCATCGAATGGCCCCTCCTCTGCCCTAACTCGGGGCGGGGGAGGGGCCTTTTTTTTTTTAAGTCTTGGTGGGGACCAAGTGGGTCTTTGTCTTCTACATTCCCCCGACCCGCCATATAGATGCACGATGACCAGCTGCATGTGACCAGCCGCATCGTCTCCAGGGAAGGCTCTGCATAAGAGAGCCAAAGTGGTTTTTGGGCCACAGCTCCCCCCTTTGAGCTGGCACAACCTAACCCCTGAAGTTGTTGCGGAATTGGATTGCGCGTCTGGTGATACCATTGGTTACTCTCTAGCACGCCCAGGGAAGGCTCTGCATATGTGAGAAAAACAGGTTTTTTGGCCATAGCTCCCCCCGGTTTTGAGGTGAGAGAACCTAACCTCCTGAAGTTGTTGCGGAATTGGATTGCGCATCCTGTGATACCATTGGTTACTCTCTAGCATGCCCAGGGAAGGCCCTGCATATGTGAAAAAAAGTGGTTTTTTGGCCATAACTCCCCCCGGTTTAGAGGTGGGACCCCCTAAACCCCAAAAGGTGTTGCGGAATTTGATTGCGCATCCTGTGGTAACCATTGCTTTCCTTGTAGCACGCCCAGGGAAGGCCCTGCATATGTGAAAAAAAACAGGTTTTTTGAGGATATCTCCCCCCGGTTTTGAGGTGAGACAACCTAACCCCCTGAAGTTGTTGCGGAATTGGATTGCGCATCTGCTGATACCATTGGTTACTCTCTAGCATGCCCAGGGAAGGCCCTGCATATGTGAAAAAAACAGGTTTTTTTAGGATATCTCCCCCCGGAAAGAGGTACCCCCCCTGAAACCAGTTAGAACAAATCAGCATGCGATGGCGCATCCCGTGGTATCCTTGGTTAGGCTCTAGACCCTTCAGGCGCGTCTGGCAAACTCTGGGGGCGAAACGACTTTTAGCTCGTAACTCCCTTGGATTTTGAGCTACCCCCCCGGAAATGGGTGATAAACACTCGCCGTTGAACGCTATCCAATGATACTATTGGTTACTCTCTAGCACCTCAGGGAAGGCTGTGCATAAGACAGCAAAAGTGGTTTTTGGCCATATCTCCCCCCGGTTTTGAGCTGTGACCCCCTTACCCCCAGAAGTTGTTGCGGAATTTGATGGCGCATCTCATGATACCATTGGTTTTATTGTAGCACCTCAGAGGAAGGCCCTGCATATGTGAGAAAAAGTGGTTTTTTGGCGATAACTCCCCCCGGTTTTGAGGTGGGACCACCTAACCAGAAAAGGTGTTGCGGAATTTGATTGCGCATCTGTGGTACCATTAATTTCCTTCTAGCACCCCGGGGGAAGGCACTGCATATGTGCAAAAAAGTGGTTCTTTGTCCATATCTCCCCCGCGGTCTAAGCTGGCACAACCTAACCCCCTGAAGTTGTTGCGGAATTGGATTGCGCGTCTGGTGATACCATTGGTTACTCTCTAGCACGCCCAGGGGAGGCTCTGCATATGTGAGAAAAACAGGTTTTTTGAGGATATCTCCCCCCGGTTTTGAGGTGAGACAACCTAACCCCCTGAAGTTGTTGCGGAATTTGATTGCGCATCCTGTGATACCATTGGTTAGTCTCTAGCACGCCCAGGGGAGGCTCTGCATATGTGAGAAAAACAGGTTTTTAGGGGATATCTCCCCCCGGTTTTAAGGTGAGACAACCTAACCCCCTGAAGTTGTTGCGGAATTTGATTGCGCATCTTCTGATACCATTGGTTACTCTCTAGCACGCCCAGGGAAGGCCCTGCATATGTGAGAAAAACAGGTTTTTTGGCCATATCTCCCCCCCGGAAAGAGGTACCCCCCTGAAACGAAGTTAGAACGAATCAGCATGCGATGGCGCATCCCGTGGTATCCTTGGTTAGGCTCTAGAACCTTCAGGCGCGTCTGGCAACACTCTGGGGGCGAAACGACTTTCAGCTCGTGACTCCCTTGGATTTTGAGCTACCCCCCCGGGAATGGGTGATAAACACTCGCCATTGAACGGTCTATCCAATGATACTATTGGTTACTCTCTAGCACCTCAGGGGAAGGCTGTGCATAAGACAGCAAAAGTGGTTTTTTGGCCATATCTCCCCCCGGTTTTGAGCTGTGACCCCCTAACCCCCCGAAGTTGTTGCGGAATTGGATTGCGCATCTCATGATACCATTGGTTTTCTTGTAGCACCTCAGGGGAAGGCCCTGCATATGTGAGAAAAAGTGGTTTTTTGGCGATAACTCCCCCCGGTTTTGAGCTGGGACCCCCTAACCCCAAAAAGGTGTTGCGGAATTTGATTGCGCATCTGGTGGTTCCATTGGTTTCCTTGTAGCACGCCCAGGGAAGGCCCTGCATAAGTGGAAAAAAGTGGTTTTTTGGCCATAACTCCCCCCGGTTTTGAGCTGGGACCCCCTAACCCCGAAAAAGTGTTGCGGAATTTGATTGCGCATCTGATGATACCATTGGTTTCCTTGTAGCACGCCCAGGGAAGGCCCTGCATATGTGAGAAAAAGTGGTTTTTTGGCGATAACTCCCCCCGGTTTTGAGCTGGGACCCCCTAACCCCAAAATGTGTTGCGGAATTCGATTGCGCATCTGATGATACCATTGGTTTCCTTGTAGCACGCCCAGGGAAGGCCCTGCATATGTGAAAAAAAGTGGTTTTTTGGCGATAACTCCCCCCGGTTTTGAGGTGAGACAACCTAACCCCCAGAAGTTGTTGCGAAATTGGATTACGCATCCTGTGATACCACTGGTTAGTCTGTAGCACGCCCAGGGAAGGCCCTGCATATGTGAGAAAAACAGGTTTTTTGAGGATATCTCCCCCCGGTTTTGAGGTGAGACAACCTAACCCCCAGAAGTTGTTGCGGAATTGGATTACGCATCCTATGATACCATTGGTTAGTCTCTAGCACGCCCAGGGAAGGCCCTGCATATGTGAGAAAAAGTGGTTTTTTGGCCATAACTCCCCCCGGTTTTACACTGCACCCCCCTAACCCCGAAAAGGTGTTGCGGAATTCGATTGCGCATCGAATGATACCATTGGTTTCCTTGTAGCACCTCAGGGAAAGGCTCTGCATAAGTGAGAAAAGCCAGTTTTTTGGCCATAACTCCCCCCGGTTTTGAGTATGGCCCCCCTAACCCCAAAAAGGTGTTGCAGGATCCATTTCTGAATCCAACGGTACCATTGGTTAGTCTGTAGCACGTCAGGGGAAGGCTCTGCATATTACAGAAAAAGTGGTGGTGATTTTTTCTAAGACTGGCAGCTGGGTAGGCCTGAAAGGTGTATTAAATATACTATAGGGGAAGGTTCCAACAGAGTTCGCCCCGAGTCGGTTCGCCCAATCTCTCTAGCAAGCTAGTAGGCCTTAACGAACGCTTCTGGTCGACCTTGGGCACTTTGGATGTGGGTTCAGCCAAAGTTCCGGCGGACAGGACGGTCGGTGAGATCCGGGGGGAACGTACAGGCTAGTTCCCGTGTCCCGGTCGTCATCTCAGTCGTTCGGATGCTGCTTTCTGTGGAAAGGACCCTACCGACGACAGGGAGATTCGACTGGGACTGCACTCGGACGTTTGGTCGCGTATCTCTGTCGCCTTTGACTGGACCCAGACCAAACTCGGTGGGTGGGTTGGGGGGGTCGACCTCCGGTCGTTTCGCCCCCGACCTCCAGCCTGCACCCAATTCGACAAGGAAGTTGCTCGCACCGCCCTGAGGACCACGGTGGTGCAATGGGCGAGATGGGTCGTTTCGCCCCCAACCCGATTTTTGCCGAATCGATGCAGGACGTCTCCTAGAGCGTAGCTGACACGATGTGCATGTCGGGGCAGGACGGCGTACGATCCTTTTGACTTCCTGAAGGCAAAATGATGAACCAAGAACTGTGTCAGGCGAGACCCGACGACAGGCGAGGGGAAGGTCCGATGTCATGCTAGTGAGTTGTCGAGACATCCAGGAGCCCTAATCTGGTCTTGCATCATGGAATGTGGCAGGCTTGCTTGCTGCAGAAGGGTAGTCGGAGATTGTGCGTGCTGGAAAAAGGTGTATATTGCTACATCCTCGGTGACGTTTCACCACAT
>NC_090870.1:61917302-61924802 GCF_036669935.1 Montipora foliosa
GGGACCCCCTAACCCCAAAAGGTGTTGCGGAATTTGATTGCGCATCCTGTGGTACCATTGCTTTCCTTGTAGCACGCCCAGGGAAGGCCCTGCATATGTGAAAAAAACAGGTTTTTTGAGGATATCTCCCCCCGGTTTTGAGGTGAGACAACCTAACCCCCTGAAGTTGTTGCGGAATTGGATTGCGCATCTGCTGATACCATTGGTTACTCTCTAGCATGCCCAGGGAAGGCCCTGCATATGTGAAAAAAACAGGTTTTTTTAGGATATCTCCCCCCGGAAAGAGGTACCCCCCTGAAACCAAGTTAGAACAAATCAGCATGCGATGGCGCATCCCGTGGTATCCTTGGTTAGGCTCTAGAACCTTCAGGCGCGTCTGGCAACACTCTGGGGGCGAAACGACTTTTAGCTCGTAACTCCCTTGGATTTTGAGCTACCCCCCGGAAATGGGTGATAAACACTCGCCGTTGAACGGGCTATCCAATGATACTATTGGTTACTCTCTAGCACCTCAGGGGAAGGCTGTGCATAAGACAGCAAAAGTGGTTTTTTGGCCATATCTCCCCCCGGTTTTGAGCTGTGACCCCCTTACCCCCAGAAGTTGTTGCGGAATTTGATGGCGCATCTCATGATACCATTGGTTTTCTTGTAGCACCTCAGAGGAAGGCCCTGCATATGTGAGAAAAAGTGGTTTTTTGGCGATAACTCCCCCCGGTTTTGAGCTGGGACCCCCTAACCCAGAAAAGGTGTTGCGGAATTTGATTGCGCATCCTGTGGTACCATTAATTTCCTTCTAGCACCTCAGGGGAAGGCCCTGCATATGTGAAAAAAAGTGGTTTTTTGGCCATAACTCCCCCCGGTTTTGAGCTGGCACAACCTAACCCCCTGAAGTTGTTGCGGAATTGGATTGCGCGTCTGGTGATACCATTGGTTACTCTCTAGCACGCCCAGGGGAGGCTCTGCATATGTGAGAAAAACAGGTTTTTTGAGGATATCTCCCCCCGGTTTTGAGGTGAGACAACCTAACCCCCTGAAGTTGTTGCGGAATTTGATTGCGCATCCTGTGATACCATTGGTTAGTCTCTAGCACGCCCAGGGGAGGCTCTGCATATGTGAGAAAAACAGGTTTTTAGGGGATATCTCCCCCCGGTTTTAAGGTGAGACAACCTAACCCCCTGAAGTTGTTGCGGAATTTGATTGCGCATCTTCTGATACCATTGGTTACTCTCTAGCACGCCCAGGGAAGGCCCTGCATATGTGAGAAAAACAGGTTTTTTGGCCATATCTCCCCCCCGGAAAGAGGTACCCCCCTGAAACGAAGTTAGAACGAATCAGCATGCGATGGCGCATCCCGTGGTATCCTTGGTTAGGCTCTAGAACCTTCAGGCGCGTCTGGCAACACTCTGGGGGCGAAACGACTTTCAGCTCGTGACTCCCTTGGATTTTGAGCTACCCCCCCGGGAATGGGTGATAAACACTCGCCATTGAACGGTCTATCCAATGATACTATTGGTTACTCTCTAGCACCTCAGGGGAAGGCTGTGCATAAGACAGCAAAAGTGGTTTTTTGGCCATATCTCCCCCCGGTTTTGAGCTGTGACCCCCTAACCCCCCGAAGTTGTTGCGGAATTGGATTGCGCATCTCATGATACCATTGGTTTTCTTGTAGCACCTCAGGGGAAGGCCCTGCATATGTGAGAAAAAGTGGTTTTTTGGCGATAACTCCCGCGGTTTTGAGCTGGGACCCCCTAACCCCAAAAAGGTGTTGCGGAATTTGATTGCGCATCTGGTGGTTCCATTGGTTTCCTTGTAGCACGCCCAGGGAAGGCCCTGCATAAGTGGAAAAAAGTGGTTTTTTGGCCATAACTCCCCCCGGTTTTGAGCTGGGACCCCCTAACCCCGAAAAAGTGTTGCGGAATTTGATTGCGCATCTGATGATACCATTGGTTTCCTTGTAGCACGCCCAGGGAAGGCCCTGCATATGTGAGAAAAAGTGGTTTTTTGGCGATAACTCCCCCCGGTTTTGAGCTGGGACCCCCTAACCCCAAAAAGGTGTTGCGGAATTCGATTGCGCATCTGATGATACCATTGGTTTCCTTGTAGCACGCCCAGGGAAGGCCCTGCATATGTGAAAAAAAGTGGTTTTTTGGCGATAACTCCCCCCGGTTTTGAGGTGAGACAACCTAACCCCCAGAAGTTGTTGCGAAATTGGATTACGCATCCTGTGATACCACTGGTTAGTCTGTAGCACGCCCAGGGAAGGCCCTGCATATGTGAGAAAAACAGGTTTTTTGAGGATATCTCCCCCCGGTTTTGAGGTGAGACAACCTAACCCCCAGAAGTTGTTGCGGAATTGGATTACGCATCCTATGATACCATTGGTTAGTCTCTAGCACGCCCAGGGAAGGCCCTGCATATGTGAGAAAAAGTGGTTTTTTGGCCATAACTCCCCCCGGTTTTACACTGCACCCCCCTAACCCCGAAAAGGTGTTGCGGAATTCGATTGCGCATCGAATGATACCATTGGTTTCCTTGTAGCACCTCAGGGAAAGGCTCTGCATAAGTGAGAAAAGCCAGTTTTTTGGCCATAACTCCCCCCGGTTTTGAGTATGGCCCCCCTAACCCCAAAAAGGTGTTGCAGGATCCATTTCTGAATCCAACGGTACCATTGGTTAGTCTGTAGCACGTCAGGGGAAGGCTCTGCATATTACAGAAAAAGTGGTGGTGATTTTTTCTAAGACTGGCAGCTGGGTAGGCCTGAAAGGTGTATTAAATATACTATAGGGGAAGGTTCCAACAGAGTTCGCCCCGAGTCGGTTCGCCCAATCTCTCTAGCAAGCTAGTAGGCCTTAACGAACGCTTCTGGTCGACCTTGGGCACTTTGGATGTGGGTTCAGCCAAAGTTCCGGCGGACAGGACGGTCGGTGAGATCCGGGGGGAACGTACAGGCTAGTTCCCGTGTCCCGGTCGTCATCTCAGTCGTTCGGATGCTGCTTTCTGTGGAAAGGACCCTACCGACGACAGGGAGATTCGACTGGGACTGCACTCGGACGTTTGGTCGCGTATCTCTGTCGCCTTTGACTGGACCCAGACCAAACTCGGTGGGTGGGTTGGGGGGGTCGACCTCCGGTCGTTTCGCCCCCGACCTCCAGCCTGCACCCAATTCGACAAGGAAGTTGCTCGCACCGCCCTGAGGACCACGGTGGTGCAATGGGCGAGATGGGTCGTTTCGCCCCCAACCCGATTTTTGCCGAATCGATGCAGGACGTCTCCTAGAGCGTAGCTGACACGATGTGCATGTCGGGGCAGGACGGCGTACGATCCTTTTGACTTCCTGAAGGCAAAATGATGAACCAAGAACTGTGTCAGGCGAGACCCGACGACAGGCGAGGGGAAGGTCCGATGTCATGCTAGTGAGTTGTCGAGACATCCAGGAGCCCTAATCTGGTCTTGCATCATGGAATGTGGCAGGCTTGCTTGCTGCAGAAGGGTAGTCGGAGATTGTGCGTGCTGGAAAAAGGTGTATATTGCTACATCCTCGGTGACGTTTCACCACATGCAGTGGCTGATTGGCCTGCCCGCTTCCTTGCTGACAGGGATGTTAGGGGCCTGCCTTTCTGCCGGCAGAGGCATAACGAGAAGAGGTGTCGTAGAAAAGCCCATATGTGCGTCCGATTGAGTTCGGTCGGCAAATGGATCGAGATGGGCGCATCCGTCCCAACCGAGTGGTGGTGGAAAACTTGACCACCTACCTAGCACTTTGTCGGATGTGACTGATTGATTTTGGTGCATCCCCAAAAGGCAGGTTAGACGCCAAGTCCACCATGAGGAAAGGAAGGTTGCAAGTCCCAAAGAGCGAGATGTACACGTCTCAAGGTAAAGAAAGTTCCTGGTTGATCCTGCCAGTAGTCATATGCTTGTCTAAAAGATTAAGCCATGCATGTGCAAGTACGAGCACTCATGCTCGTTGACGAGTAGTACTGTGAAACTGCGAATGGCTCATTAAATCAGTGATCGTTTATTTGATGGATGGTGTTACTACCGGATGGATAACCGTAGTAATTCTAGAGCTAATACATGCGACTGGAGTCCCGACTGTGAGCTCACGTTCTCAGAAAGGATGTATTATTAGATTCAAAACCGGACCGGCCAGCCCCTGCGCCTCTGGCCCTTTTACCGGGGTCCAGCTGGACGGGTGGTAGGCCGTGATTCCAAGGTGATTCACGATAACTGAACGAATCGACGTCTTTAACGGACGGTCGATGCTTCATTCAAATCTCTGCCCTATCAACTGTCGACGGTAAGGTAGTGGCTTACCGTGGTGACGACGGGTAACGGAGGATCAGGGTTCGATTCCGGAGAGGGAGCCTGAGAAACGGCTACCACATCCAAGGAAGGCAGCAGGCGCGCGCAAATTACCCAATCCCGACTCGGGGAGGTAGTGACGAGAAATGACGGGTGCGGGGCCTCCTAGTGGGGTCCCCGGGATCGGAATGGGTCCGACTTAAAGCCTCGGGCGAGGATCGATTGGAGGACAAGTCTGGTGCCAGCACCCGCGGTAATTCCAGCTCCAATAGCGTATATTAAAGTTGTTGCAGTTAAAAAGCTCGTAGTCGGATTTCGGGCGGGTTCCCGTGTCGTGCCTCTTAAGTTACGAGGGGCTACGTGTGGGTGGCTCGCCCTCCCCCGCGGAGGCCGGTCTTCCGTGCCCTTGATTGGGTGCGCCGGACTCGGCGGGCGTGACTTTGAAAAAATCGGAGTGTTCAAAGCGGGCGTGAATCTCGAGTGAACGCGTAAGCATGGAATGACGGAACAGGACTCGGGTCCCGTTTTTGTCGGTGCAACGGACCGGAGTGATGGTGGACGGAGACGGTCGGGGGCACCCGTATTTCGTCGTCAGAGGTGAAATTCTTGGATCGGCGAAGGACGACCGGCTGCGAAAGCGTCTGCCAAGCACGCTCTCCTCGATCAAGAACGAAAGTCGGAGGATCGAAGACGATCAGATACCGTCCTCCTAGTTCCGACCGTCAACGTTGCCGACCGGGGATCGGGGGGGCTTTTGAAAGAAAACCCCCTCGGCACCCTTCCTGGGAAACCGAGAGTGTCTGGGTTCCGGGGGAAGTACGGTCGCAAGGTCGAAACTTAAAGGAATTGACGGAAGGGCACCACCAGGAGTGGAGCCTGCGGCTTAATTTGACTCAACACGGGGCAACTCACCGGGTCCGGACATGGCTAGGATTGACAGATCGAGAGCTCTTTCTCGATGCTATGGGTGGTGGTGCATGGCCGTTCTTAGTTGGTGGAGCGATCTGTCTGGTTAATTCCGTGAACGAACGAGACCTCGCCCTGCTAGTTGGGGCCCCCGAAGCTCGTTTGCTTCTGGGGATCCTCTTAGAGGGACCGCCGGTCCGAAGCAAAGCCGGAGGCGGGGAGAGGCGATAACAGGTCTGTGATGCCCTTAGATGTTCCGGGCCGCACGCGCGCTACACTGACGACGGCAGAGAGTCTCGCTCGTTCCGGGCCGAGGGGTCCGGGCAACCTGCCAGGCGTCGTCGTGCTGGGGACAGACGGTTGCAATTGTCCGTCTCGAACGAGGAATTCCTAGTAGGCGCCGGTCACCAGCCGGCGTCGATTACGTCCCTGCCCTTTGTACACACCGCCCGTCGCTACTACCGATGAACGGTTTAGCGAGCCTCCCGACCTGCCACTGCCTAACTCCGTTAAACCGCAGCGATGTGGTGTTGGAGCTTGGCCGAGGGGGAAAGTTGGTCGAACTTGATCGTTTAGAGGAAGTAAAAGTCGTAAACAAGGTTTCCGTAGGTGAACCTGCGGAAGGATCATTAAACGTTGAATCGATCGTGGAGTTCGTCTCCCGTGTGAACTGTACTTGAATCATCTTCTTGCGATACGTTTGGGGGGGGTCGACCTAGCGGTCGTCAAATGCTGTGTGCGTTAGCAGTCAGCCCCCCCACGTTCGCATGTCTTTGTTTTCTATCCAGTTTGTCAATAGTGAGAATGATATTGAAAGATACGAAAAAATGTGAAAAAAACAACTCAGAACGGTGGATCTCTTGGCTCACGCATCGATGAAGAACGCAGCCAACTGCGATAAGTAGTGTGAATTGCAGAAGACAGTGAATCATCGAATCTTTGAACGCAAATGGCGCTCTCGGGCCCTGGTCCCGGGAGCATGTCTGTCTGAGGGTCGAATACACTATGAATGTCTTTCTTCTTTTGCGAGGAAAGACGGTGTTGAGGTGTCACGGCCAATCCTCCTCCTGTTCATAAGAAAGGGAAGAGGCCGTGTCCCTTGAAATGTAGAATGCCGGTGGACGACCGCGACTCGTTCATATCGCCCACCGACAGAGAGAGAGGAACAAACAAACACTTACGTACGACCTCAGATCAGGCAAGACTACCCGCTGAATTTAAGCATATTAATAAGCGGAGGAAAAGAAACTAACAAGGATTCCCTCAGTAACGGCGAGTGAAGCGGGAAATGGCTCAAATTGAAAATCGCCCACCTCCCGACAAGAGGGGTGGTGCGAGTTGTAATTGAGAGAAGCGCCGTCCGGGCCCCGTGCGGGTTCGCGCCCAAGTCGCCTGGAAGGGCGCGTCGTGGAGGGTGAGAACCCCGTCTCTAGGCGCGACCCGGGGCCGGCGAGGCGTTTTCCAAGAGTCGGGTTGTTTGGGAATGCAGCCCAAAACGGTGGTAGACTCCATCTAAAGCTACATACCGGCGTGAGACCGATAGCGAACAAGTACCGCGAGGGAAAGGTGAAAAGGACTTTGAAAAGAGAGTTAAAGAGTGCGTGAAACCCGTTCGGAGGGAAACGCACGGACTCGGCCAAGCGGCGCGACCGGGGCTTCGGCCGGCGGGCAGAGAGCGCCTCGTGCGACGGATCCTTTTTGGACCGTCGGGCGAGGGTCGGTTCCTCCGTCCCGTCGGTCGGACAACTCTGGCGCGCGCGTCGACGTGGGTCGGTGCCGGGGCTCGTTCAGAGGCCCGTCGGGAAGGTGGGTCGCCGTCCTCGCTTCGTGCGTGGTTCGGTGGCCGTTTACAGCTCGGCTGGGCGAGGGGCTCGCCGGGACCGACCGAGGTGTGTTTGCGGCGCGCGCCGTGCTTCGGCACGGCCGGGACGCCGACCTCCCTTTCGGCGTTCGACTGTTGGGGACCGCACGCGGTGCCCGTACGACTGGCGTCCGTTTGAGGGGGACGGCGCATCCTCGCTTTGCGCGTCCGAGACGTCGACGACCGGCCGGGTCTGTCCGACCCGTCTTGAAACACGGACCGAGGAGTCCGACGTGCGCGCGAGTCTTTGGGTGAAGGAAACCCTTGGGCGCAACGAAAGTGAAAGGAGGCGAGATCCGGGAGGACTTAGGTCCTCGTGGCGCATCGTCGACCCACCCGCGACCCGCACTTGTGCGAGGTTCGGGTCGGAGTGAGAGCGCGGCCGTCGGGACCCGAAAGATGGTGAACTATGCCTGAACAGGGTGAAG
>NC_090870.1:61927302-61934802 GCF_036669935.1 Montipora foliosa
GCCCTAACCCATACGCAAATGTAAGCTCGTAGGACAGAGATCCTTTGCAGACGACTTAAAAGAGAACGGGGTATTGTACGTTGTAGAGTAGCCTTTCGCTACGATCATCTGAGATTCAACCTTTGTTCTAAGATCGATCTTTTCTTTTTTTCTCCAAGTCAGGCGGTGACTCCTGCCTGAAAGAAGGCATCTTGCACCATGCATGCATGCATACACCGTATTGAGTGTATGCCTGGTTGGTGGCAAGATGATGAAAAAAGTCAAAGTTTTTTTTTTTTTTTACTACAAGTCCAATACTTACTCCTGACTGAAAGTGGGAGTTTGGCCGATGGCTGGGTCGCTCAAGGGGTGTCACATCACATATGGTTTGGCATCCCGCATGAAAGATGCGGAACTGGAGTCCGCATGTTTCATGCGGACTAAAGTGGCCCGTTTCCGCATGAAAGATGCGGGACTGGAGTCCGCTTGAAAGATGCGGAAACCACCTCACAAAGTCAAAGTCAAAGTCAAAGTCAAAGTCAAAGTCAAA
This sequence comes from Montipora foliosa, assembly GCF_036669935.1. NCBI lineage: Eukaryota > Metazoa > Cnidaria > Anthozoa > Scleractinia > Acroporidae > Montipora > Montipora foliosa. The sequence goes on from NC_090870.1 coordinate 61,927,832, forward strand.
GACGGGAGTGTCTCCCATCGAATGGCCCCTCCTCTGCCCTAACTCGGGGCGGGGGAGGGGCCTTTTTTTTTTTAAGTCTTGGTGGGGACCAAGTGGGTCTTTGTCTTCTACATTCCCCCGACCCGCCATATAGATGCACGATGACCAGCTGCATGTGACCAGCCGCATCGTCTCCAGGGAAGGCTCTGCATAAGAGAGCCAAAGTGGTTTTTGGGCCACAGCTCCCCCCGGCTTTGAGCTGGCACAACCTAACCCCCTGAAGTTGTTGCGGAATTGGATTGCGCGTCTGGTGATACCATTGGTTACTCTCTAGCACGCCCAGGGAAGGCTCTGCATATGTGAGAAAAACAGGTTTTTTGGCCATAGCTCCCCCCGGTTTTGAGGTGAGAGAACCTAACCTCCTGAAGTTGTTGCGGAATTGGATTGCGCATCCTGTGATACCATTGGTTACTCTCTAGCATGCCCAGGGAAGGCCCTGCATATGTGAAAAAAAGTGGTTTTTTGGCCATAACTCCCCCCGGTTTAGAGGTGGGACCCCCTAACCCCAAAAAGGTGTTGCGGAATTTGATTGCGCATCCTGTGGTACCATTGCTTTCCTTGTAGCACGCCCAGGGAAGGCCCTGCATATGTGAAAAAAACAGGTTTTTTGAGGATATCTCCCCCCGGTTTTGAGGTGAGACAACCTAACCCCCTGAAGTTGTTGCGGAATTGGATTGCGCATCTGCTGATACCATTGGTTACTCTCTAGCATGCCCAGGGAAGGCCCTGCATATGTGAAAAAAACAGGTTTTTTTAGGATATCTCCCCCCGGAAAGAGGTACCCCCCTGAAACCAAGTTAGAACAAATCAGCATGCGATGGCGCATCCCGTGGTATCCTTGGTTAGGCTCTAGAACCTTCAGGCGCGTCTGGCAACACTCTGGGGGCGAAACGACTTTTAGCTCGTAACTCCCTTGGATTTTGAGCTACCCCCCCGGAAATGGGTGATAAACACTCGCCGTTGAACGGGCTATCCAATGATACTATTGGTTACTCTCTAGCACCTCAGGGGAAGGCTGTGCATAAGACAGCAAAAGTGGTTTTTTGGCCATATCTCCCCCCGGTTTTGAGCTGTGACCCCTTACCCCCAGAAGTTGTTGCGGAATTTGATGGCGCATCTCATGATACCATTGGTTTTCTTGTAGCACCTCAGAGGAAGGCCCTGCATATGTGAGAAAAAGTGGTTTTTTGGCGATAACTCCCCCCGGTTTTGAGCTGGGACCCCCTAACCCAGAAAAGGTGTTGCGGAATTTGATTGCGCATCCTGTGGTACCATTAATTTCCTTCTAGCACCTCAGGGGAAGGCCCTGCATATGTGAAAAAAAGTGGTTTTTTGGCCATAACTCCCCCCGGTTTTGAGCTGGCACAACCTAACCCCCTGAAGTTGTTGCGGAATTGGATTGCGCGTCTGGTGATACCATTGGTTACTCTCTAGCACGCCCAGGGGAGGCTCTGCATATGTGAGAAAAACAGGTTTTTTGAGGATATCTCCCCCCGGTTTTGAGGTGAGACAACCTAACCCCCTGAAGTTGTTGCGGAATTTGATTGCGCATCCTGTGATACCATTGGTTAGTCTCTAGCACGCCCAGGGGAGGCTCTGCATATGTGAGAAAAACAGGTTTTTAGGGGATATCTCCCCCCGGTTTTAAGGTGAGACAACCTAACCCCCTGAAGTTGTTGCGGAATTTGATTGCGCATCTTCTGATACCATTGGTTACTCTCTAGCACGCCCAGGGAAGGCCCTGCATATGTGAGAAAAACAGGTTTTTTGGCCATATCTCCCCCCGGAAAGAGGTACCCCCCTGAAACGAAGTTAGAACGAATCAGCATGCGATGGCGCATCCCGTGGTATCCTTGGTTAGGCTCTAGAACCTTCAGGCGCGTCTGGCAACACTCTGGGGGCGAAACGACTTTCAGCTCGTGACTCCCTTGGATTTTGAGCTACCCCCCCGGGAATGGGTGATAAACACTCGCCATTGAACGGTCTATCCAATGATACTATTGGTTACTCTCTAGCACCTCAGGGGAAGGCTGTGCATAAGACAGCAAAAGTGGTTTTTTGGCCATATCTCCCCCCGGTTTTGAGCTGTGACCCCCTAACCCCCCGAAGTTGTTGCGGAATTGGATTGCGCATCTCATGATACCATTGGTTTTCTTGTAGCACCTCAGGGGAAGGCCCTGCATATGTGAGAAAAAGTGGTTTTTTGGCGATAACTCCCCCCGGTTTTGAGCTGGGACCCCCTAACCCCAAAAAGGTGTTGCGGAATTTGATTGCGCATCTGGTGGTTCCATTGGTTTCCTTGTAGCACGCCCAGGGAAGGCCCTGCATAAGTGGAAAAAAGTGGTTTTTTGGCCATAACTCCCCCCGGTTTTGAGCTGGGACCCCCTAACCCCGAAAAAGTGTTGCGGAATTTGATTGCGCATCTGATGATACCATTGGTTTCCTTGTAGCACGCCCAGGGAAGGCCCTGCATATGTGAGAAAAAGTGGTTTTTTGGCGATAACTCCCCCCGGTTTTGAGCTGGGACCCCCTAACCCCAAAAAGGTGTTGCGGAATTCGATTGCGCATCTGATGATACCATTGGTTTCCTTGTAGCACGCCCAGGGAAGGCCCTGCATATGTGAAAAAAAGTGGTTTTTTGGCGATAACTCCCCCCGGTTTTGAGGTGAGACAACCTAACCCCCAGAAGTTGTTGCGAAATTGGATTACGCATCCTGTGATACCTCTGGTTAGTCTGTAGCACGCCCAGGGAAGGCCCTGCATATGTGAGAAAAACAGGTTTTTTGAGGATATCTCCCCCCGGTTTTGAGGTGAGACAACCTAACCCCCAGAAGTTGTTGCGGAATTGGATTACGCATCCTATGATACCATTGGTTAGTCTCTAGCACGCCCAGGGAAGGCCCTGCATATGTGAGAAAAAGTGGTTTTTTGGCCATAACTCCCCCCGGTTTTACACTGCACCCCCCTAACCCCGAAAAGGTGTTGCGGAATTCGATTGCGCATCGAATGATACCATTGGTTTCCTTGTAGCACCTCAGGGAAAGGCTCTGCATAAGTGAGAAAAGCCAGTTTTTTGGCCATAACTCCCCCCGGTTTTGAGTATGGCCCCCCTAACCCCAAAAAGGTGTTGCAGAATCCATTTCTGAATCCAACGGTACCATTGGTTAGTCTGTAGCACGTCAGGGGAAGGCTCTGCATATTACAGAAAAAGTGGTGGTGATTTTTTCTAAGACTGGCAGCTGGGTAGGCCTGAAAGGTGTATTAAATATACTATAGGGGAAGGTTCCAACAGAGTTCGCCCCGAGTCGGTTCGCCCAATCTCTCTAGCAAGCTAGTAGGCCTTAACGAACGCTTCTGGTCGACCTTGGGCACTTTGGATGTGGGTTCAGCCAAAGTTCCGGCGGACAGGACGGTCGGTGAGATCCGGGGGGAACGTACAGGCTAGTTCCCGTGTCCCGGTCGTCATCTCAGTCGTTCGGATGCTGCTTTCTGTGGAAAGGACCCTACCGACGACAGGGAGATTCGACTGGGACTGCACTCGGACGTTTGGTCGCGTATCTCTGTCGCCTTTGACTGGACCCAGACCAAACTCGGTGGGTGGGTTGGGGGGGTCGACCTCCGGTCGTTTCGCCCCCGACCTCCAGCCTGCACCCAATTCGACAAGGAAGTTGCTCGCACCGCCCTGAGGACCACGGTGGTGCAATGGGCGAGATGGGTCGTTTCGCCCCCAACCCGATTTTTGCCGAATCGATGCAGGACGTCTCCTAGAGCGTAGCTGACACGATGTGCATGTCGGGGCAGGACGGCGTACGATCCTTTTGACTTCCTGAAGGCAAAATGATGAACCAAGAACTGTGTCAGGCGAGACCCGACGACAGGCGAGGGGAAGGTCCGATGTCATGCTAGTGAGTTGTCGAGACATCCAGGAGCCCTAATCTGGTCTTGCATCATGGAATGTGGCAGGCTTGCTTGCTGCAGAAGGGTAGTCGGAGATTGTGCGTGCTGGAAAAAGGTGTATATTGCTACATCCTCGGTGACGTTTCACCACATGCAGTGGCTGATTGGCCTGCCCGCTTCCTTGCTGACAGGGATGTTAGGGGCCTGCCTTTCTGCCGGCAGAGGCATAACGAGAAGAGGTGTCGTAGAAAAGCCCATATGTGCGTCCGATTGAGTTCGGTCGGCAAATGGATCGAGATGGGCGCATCCGTCCCAACCGAGTGGTGGTGGAAAACTTGACCACCTACCTAGCACTTTGTCGGATGTGACTGATTGATTTTGGTGCATCCCCAAAAGGCAGGTTAGACGCCAAGTCCACCATGAGGAAAGGAAGGTTGCAAGTCCCAAAGAGCGAGATGTACACGTCTCAAGGTAAAGAAAGTTCCTGGTTGATCCTGCCAGTAGTCATATGCTTGTCTAAAAGATTAAGCCATGCATGTGCAAGTACGAGCACTCATGCTCGTTGACGAGTAGTACTGTGAAACTGCGAATGGCTCATTAAATCAGTGATCGTTTATTTGATGGATGGTGTTACTACCGGATGGATAACCGTAGTAATTCTAGAGCTAATACATGCGACTGGAGTCCCGACTGTGAGCTCACGTTCTCAGAAAGGATGTATTATTAGATTCAAAACCGGACCGGCCAGCCCCTGCGCCTCTGGCCCTTTTACCGGGGTCCAGCTGGACGGGTGGTAGGCCGTGATTCCAAGGTGATTCACGATAACTGAACGAATCGACGTCTTTAACGGACGGTCGATGCTTCATTCAAATCTCTGCCCTATCAACTGTCGACGGTAAGGTAGTGGCTTACCGTGGTGACGACGGGTAACGGAGGATCAGGGTTCGATTCCGGAGAGGGAGCCTGAGAAACGGCTACCACATCCAAGGAAGGCAGCAGGCGCGCGCAAATTACCCAATCCCGACTCGGGGAGGTAGTGACGAGAAATGACGGGTGCGGGGCCTCCTAGTGGGGTCCCCGGGATCGGAATGGGTCCGACTTAAAGCCTCGGGCGAGGATCGATTGGAGGACAAGTCTGGTGCCAGCACCCGCGGTAATTCCAGCTCCAATAGCGTATATTAAAGTTGTTGCAGTTAAAAAGCTCGTAGTCGGATTTCGGGCGGGTTCCCGTGTCGTGCCTCTTAAGTTACGAGGGGCTACGTGTGGGTGGCTCGCCCTCCCCCGCGGAGGCCGGTCTTCCGTGCCCTTGATTGGGTGCGCCGGACTCGGCGGGCGTGACTTTGAAAAAATCGGAGTGTTCAAAGCGGGCGTGAATCTCGAGTGAACGCGTAAGCATGGAATGACGGAACAGGACTCGGGTCCCGTTTTTGTCGGTGCAACGGACCGGAGTGATGGTGGACGGAGACGGTCGGGGGCACCCGTATTTCGTCGTCAGAGGTGAAATTCTTGGATCGGCGAAGGACGACCGGCTGCGAAAGCGTCTGCCAAGCACGCTCTCCTCGATCAAGAACGAAAGTCGGAGGATCGAAGACGATCAGATACCGTCCTCCTAGTTCCGACCGTCAACGTTGCCGACCGGGGATCGGGGGGGCTTTTGAAAGAAAACCCCCTCGGCACCCTTCCTGGGAAACCGAGAGTGTCTGGGTTCCGGGGGAAGTACGGTCGCAAGGTCGAAACTTAAAGGAATTGACGGAAGGGCACCACCAGGAGTGGAGCCTGCGGCTTAATTTGACTCAACACGGGGCAACTCACCGGGTCCGGACATGGCTAGGATTGACAGATCGAGAGCTCTTTCTCGATGCTATGGGTGGTGGTGCATGGCCGTTCTTAGTTGGTGGAGCGATCTGTCTGGTTAATTCCGTGAACGAACGAGACCTCGCCCTGCTAGTTGGGGCCCCCGAAGCTCGTTTGCTTCTGGGGATCCTCTTAGAGGGACCGCCGGTCCGAAGCAAAGCCGGAGGCGGGGAGAGGCGATAACAGGTCTGTGATGCCCTTAGATGTTCCGGGCCGCACGCGCGCTACACTGACGACGGCAGAGAGTCTCGCTCGTTCCGGGCCGAGGGGTCCGGGCAACCTGCCAGGCGTCGTCGTGCTGGGGACAGACGGTTGCAATTGTCCGTCTCGAACGAGGAATTCCTAGTAGGCGCCGGTCACCAGCCGGCGTCGATTACGTCCCTGCCCTTTGTACACACCGCCCGTCGCTACTACCGATGAACGGTTTAGCGAGCCTCCCGACCTGCCACTGCCTAACTCCGTTAAACCGCAGCGATGTGGTGTTGGAGCTTGGCCGAGGGGGAAAGTTGGTCGAACTTGATCGTTTAGAGGAAGTAAAAGTCGTAAACAAGGTTTCCGTAGGTGAACCTGCGGAAGGATCATTAAACGTTGAATCGATCGTGGAGTTCGTCTCCCGTGTGAACTGTACTTGAATCATCTTCTTGCGATACGTTTGGGGGGGGTCGACCTAGCGGTCGTCAAATGCTGTGTGCGTTAGCAGTCAGCCCCCCCACGTTCGCATGTCTTTGTTTTCTATCCAGTTTGTCAATAGTGAGAATGATATTGAAAGATACGAAAAAATGTGAAAAAAACAACTCAGAACGGTGGATCTCTTGGCTCACGCATCGATGAAGAACGCAGCCAACTGCGATAAGTAGTGTGAATTGCAGAAGACAGTGAATCATCGAATCTTTGAACGCAAATGGCGCTCTCGGGCCCTGGTCCCGGGAGCATGTCTGTCTGAGGGTCGAATACACTATGAATGTCTTTCTTCTTTTGCGAGGAAAGACGGTGTTGAGGTGTCACGGCCAATCCTCCTCCTGTTCATAAGAAAGGGAAGAGGCCGTGTCCCTTGAAATGTAGAATGCCGGTGGACGACCGCGACTCGTTCATATCGCCCACCGACAGAGAGAGAGGAACAAACAAACACTTACGTACGACCTCAGATCAGGCAAGACTACCCGCTGAATTTAAGCATATTA
>NC_090870.1:61939802-61944802 GCF_036669935.1 Montipora foliosa
GCAACACTCTGGGGGCGAAACGACTTTTAGCTCGTAACTCCCTTGGATTTTGAGCTACCCCCCCGGAAATGGGTGATAAACACTCGCCGTTGAACGGGCTATCCAATGATACTATTGGTTACTCTCTAGCACCTCAGGGGAAGGCTGTGCATAAGACAGCAAAAGTGGTTTTTTGGCCATATCTCCCCCCGGTTTTGAGCTGTGACCCCCTTACCCCCAGAAGTTGTTGCGGAATTTGATGGCGCATCTCATGATACCATTGGTTTTCTTGTAGCACCTCAGAGGAAGGCCCTGCATATGTGAGAAAAAGTGGTTTTTTGGCGATAACTCCCCCCGGTTTTGAGCTGGGACCCCCTAACCCAGAAAAGGTGTTGCGGAATTTGATTGCGCATCCTGTGGTACCATTAATTTCCTTCTAGCACCTCAGGGGAAGGCCCTGCATATGTGAAAAAAAGTGGTTTTTTGGCCATAACTCCCCCCGGTTTTGAGCTGGCACAACCTAACCCCCTGAAGTTGTTGCGGAATTGGATTGCGCGTCTGGTGATACCATTGGTTACTCTCTAGCACGCCCAGGGGAGGCTCTGCATATGTGAGAAAAACAGGTTTTTTGAGGATATCTCCCCCCGGTTTTGAGGTGAGACAACCTAACCCCCTGAAGTTGTTGCGGAATTTGATTGCGCATCCTGTGATACCATTGGTTAGTCTCTAGCACGCCCAGGGGAGGCTCTGCATATGTGAGAAAAACAGGTTTTTAGGGGATATCTCCCCCCGGTGTTAAGGTGAGACAACCTAACCCCCTGAAGTTGTTGCGGAATTTGATTGCGCATCTTCTGATACCATTGGTTACTCTCTAGCACGCCCAGGGAAGGCCCTGCATATGTGAGAAAAACAGGTTTTTTGGCCATATCTCCCCCCGGAAAGAGGTACCCCCCTGAAACGAAGTTAGAACGAATCAGCATGCGATGGCGCATCCCGTGGTATCCTTGGTTAGGCTCTAGAACCTTCAGGCGCGTCTGGCAACACTCTGGGGGCGAAACGACTTTCAGCTCGTGACTCCCTTGGATTTTGAGCTACCCCCCCGGGAATGGGTGATAAACACTCGCCATTGAACGGTCTATCCAATGATACTATTGGTTACTCTCTAGCACCTCAGGGGAAGGCTGTGCATAAGACAGCAAAAGTGGTTTTTTGGCCATATCTCCCCCCGGTTTTGAGCTGTGACCCCCTAACCCCCCGAAGTTGTTGCGGAATTGGATTGCGCATCTCATGATACCATTGGTTTTCTTGTAGCACCTCAGGGGAAGGCCCTGCATATGTGAGAAAAAGTGGTTTTTTGGCGATAACTCCCCCCGGTTTTGAGCTGGGACCCCCTAACCCCAAAAAGGTGTTGCGGAATTTGATTGCGCATCTGGTGGTTCCATTGGTTTCCTTGTAGCACGCCCAGGGAAGGCCCTGCATAAGTGGAAAAAAGTGGTTTTTTGGCCATAACTCCCCCCGGTTTTGAGCTGGGACCCCCTAACCCCGAAAAAGTGTTGCGGAATTTGATTGCGCATCTGATGATACCATTGGTTTCCTTGTAGCACGCCCAGGGAAGGCCCTGCATATGTGAGAAAAAGTGGTTTTTTGGCGATAACTCCCCCCGGTTTTGAGCTGGGACCCCCTAACCCCAAAAAGGTGTTGCGGAATTCGATTGCGCATCTGATGATACCATTGGTTTCCTTGTAGCACGCCCAGGGAAGGCCCTGCATATGTGAAAAAAAGTGGTTTTTTGGCGATAACTCCCCCCGGTTTTGAGGTGAGACAACCTAACCCCCAGAAGTTGTTGCGAAATTGGATTACGCATCCTGTGATACCTCTGGTTAGTCTGTAGCACGCCCAGGGAAGGCCCTGCATATGTGAGAAAAACAGGTTTTTTGAGGATATCTCCCCCCGGTTTTGAGGTGAGACAACCTAACCCCCAGAAGTTGTTGCGGAATTGGATTACGCATCCTATGATACCATTGGTTAGTCTCTAGCACGCCCAGGGAAGGCCCTGCATATGTGAGAAAAAGTGGTTTTTTGGCCATAACTCCCCCCGGTTTTACACTGCACCCCCCTAACCCCGAAAAGGTGTTGCGGAATTCGATTGCGCATCGAATGATACCATTGGTTTCCTTGTAGCACCTCAGGGAAAGGCTCTGCATAAGTGAGAAAAGCCAGTTTTTTGGCCATAACTCCCCCCGGTTTTGAGTATGGCCCCCCTAACCCCAAAAAGGTGTTGCAGAATCCATTTCTGAATCCAACGGTACCATTGGTTAGTCTGTAGCACGTCAGGGGAAGGCTCTGCATATTACAGAAAAAGTGGTGGTGATTTTTTCTAAGACTGGCAGCTGGGTAGGCCTGAAAGGTGTATTAAATATACTATAGGGGAAGGTTCCAACAGAGTTCGCCCCGAGTCGGTTCGCCCAATCTCTCTAGCAAGCTAGTAGGCCTTAACGAACGCTTCTGGTCGACCTTGGGCACTTTGGATGTGGGTTCAGCCAAAGTTCCGGCGGACAGGACGGTCGGTGAGATCCGGGGGGAACGTACAGGCTAGTTCCCGTGTCCCGGTCGTCATCTCAGTCGTTCGGATGCTGCTTTCTGTGGAAAGGACCCTACCGACGACAGGGAGATTCGACTGGGACTGCACTCGGACGTTTGGTCGCGTATCTCTGTCGCCTTTGACTGGACCCAGACCAAACTCGGTGGGTGGGTTGGGGGGGTCGACCTCCGGTCGTTTCGCCCCCGACCTCCAGCCTGCACCCAATTCGACAAGGAAGTTGCTCGCACCGCCCTGAGGACCACGGTGGTGCAATGGGCGAGATGGGTCGTTTCGCCCCCAACCCGATTTTTGCCGAATCGATGCAGGACGTCTCCTAGAGCGTAGCTGACACGATGTGCATGTCGGGGCAGGACGGCGTACGATCCTTTTGACTTCCTGAAGGCAAAATGATGAACCAAGAACTGTGTCAGGCGAGACCCGACGACAGGCGAGGGGAAGGTCCGATGTCATGCTAGTGAGTTGTCGAGACATCCAGGAGCCCTAATCTGGTCTTGCATCATGGAATGTGGCAGGCTTGCTTGCTGCAGAAGGGTAGTCGGAGATTGTGCGTGCTGGAAAAAGGTGTATATTGCTACATCCTCGGTGACGTTTCACCACATGCAGTGGCTGATTGGCCTGCCCGCTTCCTTGCTGACAGGGATGTTAGGGGCCTGCCTTTCTGCCGGCAGAGGCATAACGAGAAGAGGTGTCGTAGAAAAGCCCATATGTGCGTCCGATTGAGTTCGGTCGGCAAATGGATCGAGATGGGCGCATCCGTCCCAACCGAGTGGTGGTGGAAAACTTGACCACCTACCTAGCACTTTGTCGGATGTGACTGATTGATTTTGGTGCATCCCCAAAAGGCAGGTTAGACGCCAAGTCCACCATGAGGAAAGGAAGGTTGCAAGTCCCAAAGAGCGAGATGTACACGTCTCAAGGTAAAGAAAGTTCCTGGTTGATCCTGCCAGTAGTCATATGCTTGTCTAAAAGATTAAGCCATGCATGTGCAAGTACGAGCACTCATGCTCGTTGACGAGTAGTACTGTGAAACTGCGAATGGCTCATTAAATCAGTGATCGTTTATTTGATGGATGGTGTTACTACCGGATGGATAACCGTAGTAATTCTAGAGCTAATACATGCGACTGGAGTCCCGACTGTGAGCTCACGTTCTCAGAAAGGATGTATTATTAGATTCAAAACCGGACCGGCCAGCCCCTGCGCCTCTGGCCCTTTTACCGGGGTCCAGCTGGACGGGTGGTAGGCCGTGATTCCAAGGTGATTCACGATAACTGAACGAATCGACGTCTTTAACGGACGGTCGATGCTTCATTCAAATCTCTGCCCTATCAACTGTCGACGGTAAGGTAGTGGCTTACCGTGGTGACGACGGGTAACGGAGGATCAGGGTTCGATTCCGGAGAGGGAGCCTGAGAAACGGCTACCACATCCAAGGAAGGCAGCAGGCGCGCGCAAATTACCCAATCCCGACTCGGGGAGGTAGTGACGAGAAATGACGGGTGCGGGGCCTCCTAGTGGGGTCCCCGGGATCGGAATGGGTCCGACTTAAAGCCTCGGGCGAGGATCGATTGGAGGACAAGTCTGGTGCCAGCACCCGCGGTAATTCCAGCTCCAATAGCGTATATTAAAGTTGTTGCAGTTAAAAAGCTCGTAGTCGGATTTCGGGCGGGTTCCCGTGTCGTGCCTCTTAAGTTACGAGGGGCTACGTGTGGGTGGCTCGCCCTCCCCCGCGGAGGCCGGTCTTCCGTGCCCTTGATTGGGTGCGCCGGACTCGGCGGGCGTGACTTTGAAAAAATCGGAGTGTTCAAAGCGGGCGTGAATCTCGAGTGAACGCGTAAGCATGGAATGACGGAACAGGACTCGGGTCCCGTTTTTGTCGGTGCAACGGACCGGAGTGATGGTGGACGGAGACGGTCGGGGGCACCCGTATTTCGTCGTCAGAGGTGAAATTCTTGGATCGGCGAAGGACGACCGGCTGCGAAAGCGTCTGCCAAGCACGCTCTCCTCGATCAAGAACGAAAGTCGGAGGATCGAAGACGATCAGATACCGTCCTCCTAGTTCCGACCGTCAACGTTGCCGACCGGGGATCGGGGGGGCTTTTGAAAGAAAACCCCCTCGGCACCCTTCCTGGGAAACCGAGAGTGTCTGGGTTCCGGGGGAAGTACGGTCGCAAGGTCGAAACTTAAAGGAATTGACGGAAGGGCACCACCAGGAGTGGAGCCTGCGGCTTAATTTGACTCAACACGGGGCAACTCACCGGGTCCGGACATGGCTAGGATTGACAGATCGAGAGCTCTTTCTCGATGCTATGGGTGGTGGTGCATGGCCGTTCTTAGTTGGTGGAGCGATCTGTCTGGTTAATTCCGTGAACGAACGAGACCTCGCCCTGCTAGTTGGGGCCCCCGAAGCTCGTTTGCT
>NC_090870.1:61949802-61954802 GCF_036669935.1 Montipora foliosa
GGTGTCACATCACATATGGTTTGGCATCCCGCATGAAAGATGCGGAACTGGAGTCCGCATGTTTCATGCGGACTAAAGTGGCCCGTTTCCGCATGAAAGATGCGGGACTGGAGTCCGCTTGAAAGATGCGGAAACCACCTCACAAAGTCAAAGTCAAAGTCAAAGTCAAAGTCAAAGTCAAAGACGGGAGTGTCTCCCATCGAATGGCCCCTCCTCTGCCCTAACTCGGGCGGGGGAGGGGCCTTTTTTTTTTTAAGTCTTGGTGGGGACCAAGTGGGTCTTTGTCTTCTACATTCCCCCGACCCGCCATATAGATGCACGATGACCAGCTGCATGTGACCAGCCGCATCGTCTCCAGGGAAGGCTCTGCATAAGAGAGCCAAAGTGGTTTTTTGGGCCACAGCTCCCCCCGGCTTTGAGCTGGCACAACCTAACCCCCTGAAGTTGTTGCGGAATTGGATTGCGCGTCTGGTGATACCATTGGTTACTCTCTAGCACGCCCAGGGAAGGCTCTGCATATGTGAGAAAAACAGGTTTTTTGGCCATAGCTCCCCCGGTTTTGAGGTGAGAGAACCTAACCTCCTGAAGTTGTTGCGAATTGGATTGCGCATCCTGTGATACCATTGGTTACTCTCTAGCATGCCCAGGGAAGGCCCTGCATATGTGAAAAAAAGTTTTTTTTGGCCATAACTCCCCCCGTTTAGAGGTGGGACCCCCTAACCCCAAAAAGGTGTTGCGGAATTTGATTGCGCATCCTGTGGTACCATTTGCTTTCTCTGTAGCACGCCCAGGGAAGGCCCTGCATACCCCAAAAAGGTGTTGCGGAAAAAAAACCAGGTTTTTTGAGGGCCCTATCTCCCCCCGGTTTTGAGGTGAGACAACCTAACCCCCTGAAGTTGTTGCGCGAATTGGATTGCGCATCTGCTGATACCATTGGTTACTCTCTAGCATGCATGCCCAGGGAAGGCCCTGCATATGTGAAAAAAACAGGTTTTTTAGGATATCTCCCCCCGGAAAGAGGTACCCCCCTGAAACCAAGTTAGAACAAATCAGCATGCGATGGCGCATCCCGTGGTACCATTGGTTACTCTCTAGAACGCCAGGGGAGCGTCTGGCAACACTCTGGGGAAAAAACGAGTTTTTTAGCTCGTAACTCCCTTGGATTTTGAGCTACCCCCCCGGAAATGGGTGATGAAAACACTCGCCGTTGAACGGGCTATCCAATGATACTATTGGTTACTCTCTAGCACCTCAGGGGAAGGCTGTGCATAAGACAGCAAAAGTGGTTTTTTTGGCCATATCTCCCCCCGGTTTTGAGCTGTGACCCCCTTACCCCCAGAAGTTGTTGCGGAATTTGATGGCGCATCTCATGATACCATTGGTTTTTCTTGTAGCACCTCAGAGGAAGGCCCTGCATATGTGAGAAAAAGTGGTTTTTTTGGCGATAACTCCCCCCGGTTTTGAGCTGGGACCCCCTAACCCAGAAAAGGTGTTGCGGAATTTGATTGCGCATCCTGTGGTACCATTAATTTTCCTTCTAGCACCTCAGGGGAAGGCCCTGCATATGTGAAAAAAAGTGGTTTTTTTGGCCATAACTCCCCCCGTTTTGAGCTGGCACAACCTAACCCCCTGAGTTGTTGCGGAATTGGATTGCGCGTCTGGTGATACCATTGGTTACTCTCTAGCACGCCCAGGGGGAGGCTCTGCATATGTGAGAAAAAACAGGTTTTTTTGAGGATATCTCCCCCCGGTTTTGAGGTGAGACAACCTAACCCCCTGAAGTTGTTGCGGAATTTGATTGCGCATCCTGTGATACCATTGGTTAGTCTCTAGCACGCCCAGGGGAGGCTCTGCATATGTGAGAAAAACAGGTTTTTTTGGGATATCTCCCCCCGTTTTTAAGGTGAGACAACCTAACCCCCTGAAGTTGTTGCGGAATTTGATTGCGCATCTTCTGATACCATTGGTTACTCTCTAGCACGCCCAGGGAAGGCCCTGCATATGTGAGAAAAACAGGTTTTTTTGGCCATATCTCCCCCCCGGAAAGAGGTACCCCCCTGAAACGAAGTTAGAACGAATCAGCATGCGATGGCGCATCCCGTGGTATCCTTGGTTAGGCTCTAGAACCTTCAGGCGCGTCTGGCAACACTCTGGGGGCGAAACGACTTTTCAGCTCGTGACTCCCTTGGATTTTGAGGGACCCCCCCCCCGGGAATGGGTGATAAACACTCGCCATTGAACGGTCTATCCAATGATACTATTGGTTACTCTCTAGCACCTCAGGGGAAGGCTGTGCATAAGACAGCAAAAGTGGTTTTTTGGCCATATCTCCCCCCGGTTTTGAGCTGTGACCCCCTAACCCCCCGAAGTTGTTGCGGAATTTGGATTGCGCATCTCATGATACCATTGGTTTTCTTGTAGCACCTCAGGGGAAGGCCCTGCATATGTGAGAAAAAGTGTTTTTTTTTTTGGCGATAACTCCCCCCGGTTTTGAGCTGGGACCCCCTAACCCCAAAAAGGTGTTGCGGAATTTGATTGCGCATCTGGTGGTTCCATTGGTTTCCTTGTAGCACGCCCAGGGAAGGCCCTGCATAAGTGAAAAAAAGTGGTTTTTTGGCCATAACTCCCCCCGGTTTTGAGCTGGGACCCCCTAACCCCGAAAAAGTGTTGCGGAATTGATTGCGCATCTGATGATACCATTGGTTTCCTTGTAGCACACCTCAGGGAAGGCCCTGCATATGTGAGAAAAAAAGTGGTTTTTTGGCGATAACTCCCCCCGGTTTTGAGCTGGGACCCCCTAACCCCAAAAAGGTGTTGCGGAATTCGATTGCGCATCTGATGATACCATTGGTTTCCTTGTAGCACGCCCAGGGAAGGCCCTGCATATGTGAAAAAAAGTGGTTTTTTGGCGATAACTCCCCCCGGTTTTTGAGGTGAGACAACCTAACCCCCAGAAGTTGTTGCGAAATTGGATTACGCATCCTGTGGATACCACTGGTTAGTCTGTAGCACGCCCAGGGAAGCCCTGCATATGTGAGAAAAACAGTTTTTTTGAGGATATCTCTCCCCCGGTTTTGAGGTGAGACAACCTAACCCCCAGAAGTTGTTGCGGAATTGGATTACGCATCCTATGATACCATTGGTTAGTCTCTAGCACGCCCAGGGAAGGCCCTGCATATGTGAGAGAAAAAGTGGTTTTTTGGCCATAACTCCCCCCGGTTTTACACTGCACCCCCCTAACCCCGAAAAGGTGTTGCGGAATTCGATTGCGCATCGAATGATACCATTGGTTTCCTTGTAGCACCTCAGGGAAAGGCTCTGCATAAGTGAGAAAAGCCAGTTTTTTGGCCATAACTCCCCCCGGTTTTGAGTATGGCCCCCCTAACCCCAAAAAAGGTGTTGCAGAATCCATTTCTGAATCCAACGGTACCCATGGTTAGTCTGTAGCACGTCAGGGGAAGGCTCTGCATATTACAGAAAAAGTGGTGGTGATTTTTTCTAAGACTGGCAGCTGGGTAGGCCTGAAAGGTGTATTAAATATACTATAGGGGAAGGTTCCAACAGAGTTCGCCCCGAGTCGGTTCGCCCAATCTCTCTAGCAAGCTAGTAGGCCTTAACGAACGCTTCTGGTCGACCTTGGGCACTTTGGATGTGGGTTCAGCCAAAGTTCCGGCGGACAGGACGGTCGGTGAGATCCGGGGGGAACGTACAGGCTAGTTCCCGTGTCCCGGTCGTCATCTCAGTCGTTCGGATGCTGCTTTCTGTGGAAAGGACCCTACCGACGACAGGGAGATTCGACTGGGACTGCACTCGGACGTTTGGTCGCGTATCTCTGTCGCCTTTGACTGGACCCAGACCAAACTCGGTGGGTGGGTTGGGGGGGTCGACCTCCGGTCGTTTCGCCCCCGACCTCCAGCCTGCACCCAATTCGACAAGGAAGGAAGTTGCTCGCACCGCCCTGAGGACCACGGTGGTGCAATGGGCGAGATGGGTCGTTTCGCCCCCAACCCCGATTTTTGCCGAATCGATGCAGGACGTCTCCTAGAGCGTAGCTGACACGATGTGCATGTCGGGCAGGACGGCGTACGATCCTTTTGACTTCCTGAAGGCAAAATGATGAACCAAGAACTGTGTCAGGCGAGACCCGACGACAGGCGAGGGGAAGGTCCGATGTCATGCTAGTGAGTTGTCGAGACATCCAGGAGCCCTAATCTGGTCTTGCATCATGGAATGTGGCAGGCTTGCTTGCTGCAGAAGGGTAGTCGGAGATTGTGCGTGCTGGAAAAAGGTGTATATTGCTACATCCTCGGTGACGTTTCACCACATGCAGTGGCTGATTGGCCTGCCCGCTTCCTTGCTGACAGGGATGTTAGGGGCCTGCCTTTCTGCCGGCAGAGGCATAACGAGAAGAGGTGTCGTAGAAAAGCCCATATGTGCGTCCGATTGAGTTCGGTCGGCAAATGGATCGAGATGGGCGCATCCGTCCCAACCGAGTGGTGGTGGAAAAAACTTGACCACCTACCTAGCACTTTGTCGGATGTGACTGATTGATTTTGGTGCATCCCCAAAAGGCAGGTTAGACGCCAAGTCCACCATGAGGAAAGGAAGGTTGCAAGTCCCAAAGAGCGAGATGTACACGTCTCAAGGTAAAGAAAGTTCCCTGGTTGATCCTGCCAGTAGTCATATGCTTGTCTAAAAGATTAAGCCATGCATGTGCAAGTACGAGCACTCATGCTCGTTGACGAGTAGTACTGTGAAACTGCGAATGGCTCATTAAATCAGTGATCGTTTATTTGATGGATGGTGTTACTACCGGATGGATAACCGTAGTAATTCTAGAGCTAATACATGCGACTGGAGTCCCGACTGTGAGCTCACGTTCTCAGAAAGGATGTATTTATTAGATTCAAAACCGGACCGGCCAGCCCCTGCGCCTCTGGCCCTTTTACGGGGTCCAGCTGGACGGGTGGTAGGCCGTGATTCCAAGGTGATTCACGATA
>NC_090870.1:61959802-61964802 GCF_036669935.1 Montipora foliosa
ATCGGATGAGGATCGCTGAACCGCAAGCAAGCGGATCTCTTCAAGCATTGAACCCTCAAAAAGGACAGGGTCTGTCCGAGACAGCGTCAGGTTGGGAGTTTGGCTGGGGCGGCACATCTGTCAAAAACGTAACGCAGGTGTCCCAAGGTCAGCTCAGGCAGGACGGAAACCTGCCGTAGAACAAAAGGGTCCAAGCTGGCTTGACCCGGACTCTCGGTAGCAGTCCGGTGCATTTATCGGCGCGAAAAGCGTGGCCTATCGATCCTTTGGCCCCTTAGGAGTCTTAAGCCAGAGGTGTCAGACACAAGTTACCGCAGGGGTAACTGGCTTGTGGCAGCAAGCGTTCGTAGCGACGTTGCTTTTTGATCCTTCGATGTCGGCTCTTCCTATCATTGCGACGCAGAAGTCGCCAAGTGTTGGATTGTTCACCCACCGACAGGGAACGTGAGCTGGGTTTAGACCGTCGTGAGACAGGTTAGTTTTACCCTACTGATAGTTGTGAAAGCATTCGGCCAGGAATTCTGCTCAGTACGAGAGGAACGGCAGATTGGGACCATTGGTACCTGCACCGGCTCGACCGAGCCATGGTGCCAAGCTACCATCCCTCATTTTTCGTGGGCTTATGACTGAACGCCTCTAAGTCAGAATCCGTGCTGTGTTCGAACGACCGTCCTATGTCAAAACTGATACCAGTCTAGGGGTGGCCGTTTTCGGACGGTGGCCTCCTACGTCTCTGATGGGCAAGCGGGTCAGCATGCCCGCATTGCCCTAACCCATACGCAAATGTAAGCTCGTAGGACAGAGATCCTTTGCAGACGACTTAAAAGAGAACGGGGTATTGTACGTTGTAGAGTAGCCTTTCGCTACGATCATCTGAGATTCAACCTTTGTTCTAAGATCGATCTTTTCTTTTTTTTCTCCAAGTCAGGCAGTGACTCTCCTGCCTGAAAGAAGGCATCTTGCACCATGCATGCATGCATGCATACACCGTATTGAGTGTATGCCTGGTTGGTGGCAAGATGATGAAAAAAGCAAAGTTTTTTTTTTTTTTTACTACAAGTCCAATACTTACTCCTGACTGAAAGTGGGAGTTTGGCCGATGGCTGGGTCGCTCAAGGGGTGTCACATCACATATGGTTTGGCATCCCGCATGAAAGATGCGGAACTGGAGTCCGCATGTTTCATGCGGACTAAAGTGGCCCGTTTCCGCATGAAAGATGCGGGACTGGAGTCCGCTTGAAAGATGCGGAAACCACCTCACAAAGTCAAAGTCAAAGTCAAAGTCAAAGTCAAAAAGACGGGAGTGTCTCCCATCGAATGGCCCCTCCTCTGCCCTAACTCGGGGCGGGGGAGGGGCCTTTTTTTTTTTTTTAAGTCTTGGTGGGGACCAAGTGGGTCTTTGTCTTCTACATTCCCCCGACCCGCCATATAGATGCACGATGACCAGCTGCATGTGACCAGCCGCATCGTCTCCAGGGAAGGCTCTGCATAAGAGAGCCAAAGTGGTTTTTGGGCCACAGCTCCCCCCGGTTTTGAGCTGGCACAACCTAACCCCCTGAAGTTGTTGCGGAATTGGATTGCGCGTCTGGTGATACCATTGGTTACTCTCTAGCACGCCCAGGGAAGGCTCTGCATATGTGAGAAAAAAACAGGTTTTTTGGCCATAGCTCCCCCCGGTTTTGAGGTGAGAGAACCTAACCCCCTGAAGTTGTTGCGGAATTGGATTGCGCATCCTGTGATACCATTGGTTACTCTCTAGCATGCCCAGGGAAGGCCCTGCATATGTGAAAAAAAAAGGGTTTTTTGGCCATAACTCCCCCCGGTTTTGAGGTGGGACCCCTAACCCCAAAAAAGGTGTTGCGGAATTGATTGCGCATCCTGTGATACCATTGCTTTCCTCTCAGCACGCCCAGGGAAGGCCCTGCATATGTGAAAAAAAAACAGGTTTTTTGAGGATATCTCCCCCCCGGTTTTGAGGTGAGAGACAACCTAACCCCCTGAAGTTGTTGCGGAATTGGATTGCGCATCTGCTGATACCATTGGTTCTCTCTAGCATGCCCAGGGAAGGCCCTGCATATGTGAAAAAAAACAGGTTTTTTTTTGAGGATATCTCCCCCCGGATTGAGGTACCCCCCTGAAACCCTGAAGTTAGAACAAATCAGCATGCGATGGCGCATCCCGTGGTATCCTTGGTTAGGCTCTAGAACCTTCAGGCGCGTTGGCAAACAACACTCTGGGGGCGAAACGACTTTTAGCTCGTAACTCCCCCCGGTTTGCATTCTAACCCCTGATAAACACTCGCCGTTCCAATGATACTATTGGTTACTCTCTAGCACCTCAGGGGAAGGCCCTGCATAAGACAGCAAAAACAGGTTTTTTGGCCATATCTCCCCCCGGTTTTGAGCTGTGACAACCTAACCCCCTGAAGTTGTTGCGGAATTTGATTGGCGCATCTGGTGATACCATTGGTTTTCTTGTAGCACCTCCCAGGAAGGCCCTGCATATGTGAGAAAAAAAAGTGGTTTTTTGGCATAACTCCCCCCGGTTTTGAGCTGGGACCCCCTAACCCCAGAAAAGGTTGTTGCGGAATTTGATTGCGCATCTGTGGTACCATTAATTTCCTTCTAGCACCTCAGGGGAAGGCCCTGCATATGTGAAAAAAAGTGGTTTTTGGCCATAACTCCCCCCGGTTTTGAGCTGGCACAACCTAACCCCCTGAAGTTGTTGCGGAATTGGATGCGCATTCGGTGGATGATCATTGGTTACTCTCTAGCACGCCCCAGGGGAGGCTCTGCATATGTGAGAAAAAACAGGTTTTTTGAGGATATCTCCCCCCGGTTTTGAGGTGAGACAACCTAACCCCCTGAAGTTGTTGCGGAATTTGATTGCGCATCCTGTGATACCATTGGTTACTCTCTAGCACGCCCAGGGGAGGCTCTGCATATGTGAGAAAAAGTGGTTTTTTTTGGGGATATCTCCCCCGGTTTTAAGGTGAGACACCTAACCCCCTGAAGTTGTTTGCGGAATTTGATTGCGCATCTTCTGATACCATTGGTTACTCTCTAGCACGCCCAGGGAAGGCCCTGCATATGTGAGAAAAACAGGTTTTTTGGCCATATCTCCCCCCCGGAAAGAGGTACCCCCCTGAAACGAAGTTAGAAATCGAATCAGCATGCGATGGCGCATCCCGTGGTATCCTTGGTTAGGCTCTAGAACCTTCAGGCGCGTCTGGCAACACTCTGGGGGCGAAACGACTTTCAGCTCGTGACTCCCTTGGATTTTGAGCTACCCCCCCCCCGGAATGGGTGATAAACACTCGCCATTGAACGGTCTATCCAATGATACTATTGGTTACTCTCTAGCACCTCAGGGGAAGGCTGTGCATAAGACAGCAAAAGTGGTTTTTTTGGCCATATCTCCCCCCGTTTTGAGCTGTGACCCCCTAACCCCCCCGAAGTTGTTGCGGAATTGGATTGCGCATCTCATGATACCATTGGTTTTCTTGTAGCACCTCAGGGGAAGGCCCTGCATATGTGAGAAAAAGTGGTTTTTTGGCGATAAACTCCCCCCGGTTTTGAGCTGGGACCCCCTAACCCCAAAAAGGTGTTGCGGAATTTGATTGCGCATCTGGTGGTTCCATTGGTTTCCTTGTAGCACGCCCAGGGAAGGCCTGCATAAGTGGAAAAAAAGTGGTTTTTTGGCCATAACTCCCCCCGGTTTTGAGCTGGGACCCCCTAACCCCGAAAAAGTGTTGCGGAATTTTGATTGCGCATCTGATGATACCATTGGTTTCCTTGTAGCACGCCCAGGGAAGGCCCTGCATATGTGAGAAAAAGTGGTTTTTTGGCGATAACTCCCCCCCCGGTTTTGAGCTGGGACCCCCTAACCCCAAAAAGGTGTTGCGGAATTCGATTGCGCATCTGATGATACCATTGGTTTCCTTGTAGCACGCCCAGGGAAGGCCCTGCATATGTGAAAAAAAGTGGTTTTTTGGCGATAACTCCCCCCGGTTTTGAGGTGAGACAACCTAACCCCCAGAAGTTGTTGCGAAATTGGATTACGCATCCTGTGATACCACTGGTTAGTCTGTAGCACGCCCAGGAAGGCCCTGCATATGTGAGAAAAAAACAGGTTTTTTGAGGATATCTCCCCCCGGTTTTGAGGTGAGACAAACCTAACCCCCAGAAGTTGTTGCGGAATTGGATTACGCATCCTATGATACCATTGGTTAGTCTCTAGCACGCCCAGGGAAGGCCCTGCATATGTGAGAAAAAAGTGGTTTTTTGGCCATAACTCCCCCGGTTTTACACTGCACCCCCCCTAACCCCGAAAAGGTGTTGCGGAATTCGATTGCGCATCGAATGATACCATTGGTTTCCTTGTAGCACCTCAGGGAAAGGCTCTGCATAAGTGAGAAAAGCCAGTTTTTGGCCATAACTCCCCCCGGTTTTGAGTATGGCCCCCCTAACCCCAAAAAGGTGTTGCAGAATCCATTTCTGAATCCAACGGTACCATTGGTTAGTCTGTAGCACGTCAGGGGAAGGCTCTGCATATTACAGAAAAAGTGGTGGTGATTTTTTCTAAGACTGGCAGCTGGGTAGGCCTGAAAGGTGTATTAAATATACTATAGGGGAAGGTTCCAACAGAGTTCGCCCCGAGTCGGTTCGCCCAATCTCTCTAGCAAGCTAGTAGGCCTTAACGAACGCTTCTGGTCGACCTTGGGCACTTTGGATGTGGGTTCAGCCAAAGTTCCGGCGGACAGGACGGTCGGTGAGATCCGGGGGGAAACGTACAGGCTAGTTCCCGTGTCCCGCTCGTCATCTCAGTCGTTCGTTGGATGCTGCTTTCTGTGGAAAGGACCCTACCGACGACAGGGAGATTCGACTGGGACTGCACTCGGACGTTTGGTCGCGTATCTCTGTCGCCTTTGACTGGACCCAGACCAAACTCGGTGGGTGGGTTGGGGGGGGGTCGACCTCCGGTCGTTTCGCCCCCGACCT
>NC_090870.1:61967302-61978483 GCF_036669935.1 Montipora foliosa
TTTGTACACACCGCCCGTCGCTACTACCGATGAACGGTTTAGCGAGGCCTCCCGACCTGCCACTGCCTAACTCCGTTAAACCGCAGCGATGTGGTGTTTTGGAGCTTGGCCGAGGGGGAAAGTTGGTCGAACTTGATCGTTTAGAGGAAGTAAAAGTCGTAAACAAGGTTTCCGTAGGTGAACCTGCGGAAGGATCATTAACGTTGAATCGATCGTGGAGTTCGTCTCCCGTGTGAACTGTACTTGAATCATCTTCTTGCGATACGTTTGGGGGGGGTCGACCTAGCGGTCGTCAAATGCTGTGTGCGTTAGCAGTCAGCCCCCCCCACGTTCGCATGTCTTTGTTTTCTATCCAGTTTGTCAATAGTGAGAATGATATTGAAAGATACGAAAAAATGTGAAAAAAACAACTCAGAACGGTGGATCTCTTGGCTCACGCATCGATGAAGAACGCAGCCAACTGCGATAAGTAGTGTGAATTGCAGAAGACAGTGAATCATCGAATCTTTGAACGCAAATGGCGCTCTCGGGCCCTGGTCCCGGGAGCATGTCTGTCTGAGGGTCGAATACACTATGAATGTCTTTTTTCTTTTGCGAGGAAAGACGGTGTTGAGGTGTCACGGCCAATCCTCCTCCTGTTCATAAGAAAGGGAAGAGGCCGTGTCCCTTGAAATGTAGAATGCCGGTGGACGACCGCGACTCGTTCATATCGCCCACCGACAGAGAGAGAGGAACAAACAAACACTTACGTACGACCTCAGATCAGGCAAGACTACCCGCTGAATTTAAGCATATTAATAAGCGGAGGAAAAGAAACTAACAAGGATTCCCTCAGTAACGGCGAGTGAAGCGGGAAATGGCTCAAATTGAAAATCGCCCACCTCCCGACAAGAGGGGTGGTGCGAGTTGTAATTGAGAGAAGCGCCGTCCGGGCCCCGTGCGGGTTCGCGCCCAAGTCGCCTGGAAGGGCGCGTCGTGGAGGGTGAGAACCCCGTCTCTAGGCGCGACCCGGGGCCGGCGAGGCGTTTTCCAAGAGTCGGGTTGTTTGGGAATGCAGCCCAAAACGGGTGGTAGACTCCATCTAAAGCTACATACCGGCGTGAGAGACCGATAGCGAACAAGTACCGCGAGGGAAAGGTGAAAAGGACTTTGAAAAGAGAGTTAAAGAGTGCGTGAAACCGTTCGGAGGGAAACGCACGGACTCGGCCAAGCGGCGCGACCGGGGCTTCGGCGGCGGGCAGAGAGCGCCTCGTGCGACGGATCCTTTTTTGGACCGTCGGGCGAGGGTCGGCTCCTCCGTCCCGTCGGTCGGACAACTCTGGCGTGCGCGTCGACGTGGGTCGGTGCCGGGGCTCGTTCAGAGGCCCGTCGGGAAGGTGGGTCGCCGTCCTCGCTTCGTGCGTGGTTCGGTGGCCGTTTAACAGCTCGGCTGGGCGAGGGGCTTGCCGGGACCGACCGAGGTGTTTGCGGCGCGCGCCGTGCTTCGGCACGGCCGGGACGCCGACCCTCCCTTTCGGCGTTTCGACTGTTGGGGACCGCACGCGGTGCCCGTACGACTGGCGTCCGTTTGAGGGGGACGGCGCATCCTCGCTTTGCGCGTCCGAGACGTCGACGACCGGCCGGGTCTGTCCGACCCGTCTTGAAACACGGACCGAGGAGTCCGACGTGCGCGCGAGTCTTTGGGTGAAGGAAACCCTTGGGCGCAACGAAAGTGAAAGGAGGCGAGATCCGGGAGGACTTAGGTCCTCGTGGCGCATCGTCGACCCACCCGCGACCCGCACTTGTGCGAGGTTCGGGTCGGAGTGAGAGCGCGGCCGTCGGGACCCGAAAGATGGTGAACTATGCCTGAACAGGGTGAAGCCAGAGGAAACTCTGGTGGAGGCCCGTAGCGATTCTGACGTGCAAATCGATCGTCTGATTTGGGTATAGGGGGCGAAAGACTAATCGAACCGTCTAATAGCTGGTTCCCTCCGAAATTTCCCTCAGGATAGCTGGCGCTCTACGAACGCAGTTTTATCGGGTAAAGCCAATGATTAGAGGCCTCGGGGCCGAGGCGGCCTCGACCTATTCTCAAACTTTCAATCGGTAAGAACTCTGCCTTGCCTGATTTCGAAGGCGGAGAGACCTAGAATGCGAGCGCTCAGTGGGCCATTTTTGGTAAGCAGAACTGGCGATGCGGGATGAACCGAACGCCGGGTCGCGGTGCCCGAGTCGACGCTCATCAGATCCCAGGAAAAGGTGTCGGTCGCTCCAGACAGCAGGACGGTGGCCACGGAAGTCGGCACCCGCCCAAGGAGTGTGTAACAACTCACCTGCCGAAGCGACCGGGCCCTGAAAATGGATGGCGCTCAAAGCGTCGCACCCAGACCCGGCCGTGGTGCCGAGTGACAGGGCGCCACGAGTAGGAGGGCGCGGCGGCCGTGGCGCAGGTCGGCGCGCGCGAGCCCGACCGGAACGGCCGCCGGTGCAGATCTCGGTGGTATAGTAGCAAATATTCAGGCGAGATCCTTGAAGGCCGAAGTGGAGAAGGTTTCCATGTGAACAGCAGTTGGACATGGGTGAGTCGATCCTAAGACCTAGGAGAAATCCGAAGGAATTCCTGGTGGTAACAGGCCAGGTGGTCGAAAGGAATCGGGTCAATATTCCCGAACCGGCACGCCCGCCGCCTCTCCGTTCTGCGCGAGGGGGGTGGCGGTGACGCGAGCGAACCCGGAGACGCCGGCGGTGGCGCCGGAAAGAGTTGTCTTTTCTTTTTAACGGTCCGACGGCCCTGGAATCGGCTGGTCCGGCGAGAGGGCGGCAGGTCCGGTAAAGCGTCGCGGCTGAGGCGGCGTCCGGCAGGCCACCGACGGTCCCTTGAAAAATCCGGGGGAGCGCAAGTGCAGGCGTTGGCGTCCGGTCGTACTCATGACCGCAGCAGGTCTCCGAGGTGAGAAGCCTCTGGCCCATGGAATAATGTGGGTAAGGGAAGTCGGCAAATTAGATCCGTAACTTCGGACAAGGATTGGCTCTAAGCGTCGGGTCACCTCGGGCCTCTGGCCAGAAGCGCCCTACCTTTTTCTGGTCTGGCCGTCTCGGCGGCCGGCACCGGACAGGCGGGGCGTGGAAAGTCGAGGCCTCGTTTCCCCCCCGGTTTTCCGTTGGGGGCAGAGGGACCGGGAACGGCGAACTTGGAAACCGGCAGTGACTAGGGGAATCCGACTGTTTAATTAAAACGTAGCATTGCGAGGGCTGGAGAACGGTGTTGACGCAATGTGATTTCTGCCCAGTGCTCTGAATGTCAAAGTGAAGAAATTCACCAAGCGCGGGTAAACGGCGGGGAGTAACTATGACTCTCTTAAGGTAGCCAAATGCCTCGTCATCTAATTAGTGACGCGCATGAATGGATGAACGAGATTCCCACTGTCCCCTATCTACTATCTAGCGAAAACCGCAGCCAAGGGAACGGACTTGGCGGCATCAGCGGGGAAAGAAGACCCTGTTGAGCTTGACTCTAGTCTGCCGTGGTTTGAAAGCAGGAGAGGTGTAGATGATAGGTGGGAGGGTCCTCCTCTCTCGGGTGGTTCCCGACGGTGAAATACCACTACTCTTTGTGTTTTTTGAACTCATCGGATGAGGATCGCTGAACCGCAAGCAAGCGGATCTCTTCAAGCATTCTGTCCCACTAAAAAGGATAGGGTCTGTCCGAGACAGCGTCAGGTTGGGAGTTTGGCTGGGGCGGCACATCTGTCACAAAAACGTAACGCAGGTGTCCCAAGGTCAGCTCAGGCAGGACGGAAACCTGCCGTAGAACAAAAGGGTCCAAGCTGGCTTGACCCGGACTCCCGGTAGCAGTCCGGTGCATTTATCGGCGCGAAAGCGTGGCCTATCGATCCTTTGGCCCCTTAGGAGTCTTTAAGCCAGAGGTGTCAGACAAGTTACCGCAGGGGTAACTGGCTTGTGGCAGCCAAGCGCGTTCGTAGCGACGTTGCTTTTTGATCCTTCGATGTCGGCTCTTCCTATCATTGCGACGCAGAAGTCGCCAAGTGTTGGATTGTTCACCCACCGACAGGGAACGTGAGCTGGGTTTTAGACCGTCGTGAGACAGGTAGTTTTACCCTACTGATAGGTTGTGAAAGCATTCGGCCAGGAATTCTGCTCAGTACGAGAGGAACGGCAGATTGGGACCATTGGTAACTGCACCGGCTCGACCGAGCCATGGTGCCAAGCTACATCCCTCATTTTCGTGGGCTTATGACTGAACGCCTCTAAGTCAGAATCCGTGCTGTGTTCGAACGACCGTCCTATGTCAAAACTGATACCAGTCTAGGGGTGGCCGTTTTCGGACGGTGGCCTCCTACGTCTCCGATGGGCAAGCGGGTCAGCATGCCCGCATTGCCCTAACCCATACGCAAATGTAAGCTCGTAGGACAGAGATCCTTTGCAGACGACTTAAAAGAGAACGGGGTATTGTACGTTGTAGAGTAGCCTTTCGCTACGATCATCTGAGATTCAACCTTTGTTCTAAGATCGATCTTTTCTTTTTTTCTCCAAGTCAGGCAGTGACTCCTGCCTGAAAGAAGGCATCTTGCACCATGCATGCAGGCATTACACCGTATTGAGTGTATTGCTGGTTGGTGGCAAGATGATGAAAAAAGCCAAAGTTTTTTTTTTTTTTTTTTTTTTTTTTTTTTTACTGACAAGTACAATACTTACTCCTGACTGGAAAGTGGTGTGAGTTTGGCCGATGGCTGGGTCGCTCAAGGGGTGTCACATCACATAAAATTATGTATGGTTTGGCATCCCGCCATGCGAAAGATGCGGGGAACTGGAGTCCGCATGTTTCAATGCGGACCTAAAGTGGCCCGTTTCCGCATGAAAGATGCGGGACTGGGAGTCCGCTTGAAAGATGCGGAAACCACCTCAAAAAAGGTTCAAAGTGCAAAGTCAAAGTCAAAGTCAAAGTCAAAAGACGGGACGTGGGTCTACCATCTGAAATGGCCCTTCCTCTGCACTAACTCGGGTGCGGGGGAGGGGCCTCCTTTTTTTTTTAAGTCTTGGTGGGGACCAAGGGTCCTTGGTGTGTGGGTCTTCTACATTCCCCCGATCACGCCATATAGATGCACGATGAACAGCTGCAATGTGACTCAGCCGCCATCGTCTCCAGGGACAGGCTCTGCAATAAGAGAGTCCAAAGTGGGTGGTTGGGCCACAGCTTCCCCCGCGGCTTTGAGCTGGTACCAACCTAACCCCCTGGAAGTTGGTGCGGAATTGGATTCGCGCGTCTGGTGTATACCATTGGTTACTCTCCTAGCACGCCCAGAGGAAGGCTCTGCAATTGTGAGAAAAAACAGGTTTTTTGGCCATAGCTCCCACCGGTTTTGAGGTGAGGGAAGCTAACCCCCTGAAGTTGTTGCGGAATTGGATTGCGCCCATCCTGTGATACGATTGGTTTACTCTCTAGCATGCCCAGGGAAGGCCCTGCATAGTGACAAAAAAGTGGTTTTTTTGCGGGCCATATCTCCCCCGGTGTAGAGGGTGAGGACCACCTAACCCCTCTGAAGGTGTTGCGGAATTCTGATTGCGCATTCTGGCTTGATACCATTGGTGTACTCTTAGCAGGCCCAGGGAAGGCCCCAGGCATATGTGAAAAAAACCGAGGTTTTTGAGGATATCTCCCCCCGGGTTTTGAGGTTGAGACCAACCTAACCCCCTGAAGTTGTTGCGGACATTTGCATGGCGCATCTGCTGATACCATGAGCTTACTCTGTAGCATGCCCCCAGGGAAGTGCCCTGCATATGTGACACAAAAAGGGGCTTTTTTAGGCCATAACTCCCCCGGAAAGATGGTCACCCCCTGAAACCAAGTTAGAACAAAAGTACAGCAAGTTGTGCGAATTTTGGAGAATCCCGGTGGGTGATATCCTTGGCTTAGGCTCTAGCAATCAGGGGAGTCTGGCAAACCTCTGGGGGCCGAACCGACTTGGAGCTCGGAATCTCCCTTGGATGTAGGCTGAGACAACCTAAACCCCGGAAATGTGCGTGATTAAACACTCGCCGTTGAAGGGCATATCCAATGATACCATTGGTTACTCTCTAGACACCTCAGGGGGAGGCTGCAATGTGAGTGCAGTAAGACAGGGAAAAAGTGGTTTTTTGGCCATATCTACCACCCCCCCACCCCACCCTCACCCCGGTTTTGAGCTGTGACCATTTCTTCATTAACACCTGACGTGTGTTGCGGAATTTGGGATGGCGCATCTCTGTGGATGATACCATTGTTTTCTTGTAGCACATCAGAGGAAGGCGCCTGCATATGTGAGGAAAAAAGTGGTTTTTTGGCGATAATCTCCCCACGGTTTTGAGCTGGGACCACCTTAACCCAGAAAAGGTGTTGCTGGAATTCGATTTGCGCATCCTGGTGATACCACTTAATTTCCTTCTTAGCACGCCAAGGGGGAGGCCCTGCATCCCTGATAATGTGAAGAGAAAAAGTGGTGTTTTGGCCATAAACTCCCCCGGTTTTGAGCTGGCACAACCTAAACGCCCTGAATTGTTGCGGAATTGGATTGCGCATCTGGTGATACCAATTGGTTACTCTCTTAGAACGCCCAGGGAAGGCTCTGCATATGTGAGGAAAAACAGGTTTTTTGAGGATATCTCCCCCGGTTTTGATTGGGGAGACCCCCTCGAACCCATGAAGGTGTTGCACGGAATTTCGATTGGCGAATATGTGATACCATTGGTAGGTCTAGAACCGTTCAGGCGCGGCTTGGCAACACTCTGGGGCACCCGCTTTTAGCTGTATCCTTGGATTCAGTACCCCCCCGGGAATGGGTGATAAACACTCGCCATGAACGGCTACCATGAACATAGTACTCTAGCACGCTCAGGGGAAAAGGCTCTGCATATGTGACAGAAAAACAAGGTTTTTAGGGCGAATCTCACCCCGGTTTTAAGGTGTGAGGACAACCTAACCCCCCAGACTTGTTGCGGGAATTTGATGGCGCATCTTCTTCGATACCATTGGTTACTCTGTAGCACGGGTCCCCCCCAGGGAAGGCCCTGCATATGTTGAGGAGGGGGGACAAAAACACGGTTTTTTGGCCCATATCTCCCCCCAGGAAAGAGCGGGTACCCCCCTGAAACGAAGGTAGAACGGAATTGCAGCATGCGATGGGCGCATTCCAGTGGTCTCCTTGGTTAGGCTCTAGAACCTTCAGGGGAAGGTTCGTTGGCAACATCTGGGAGCGCGAAAACGTTTTCCAGCTCGCGAAACTCTCCCTTGGATTTTTTCGAGCTGGGACCCCCCGGGAATGGGGGATAACAACTCGCCAATTGAACGGTCTATCCAATGAATGTGACCATTGGTTACTCTCTAGCACCTCAGGGGAAGGCTGTGCATAAGACAGCAAAAGTGGTTTTTTTGGCGAGATATCCCCCCGGTTTGAGCTGTGAACCCCTAACCCCCGAAAAGGGTTGTTGCGGAATTGGATGATGCGCATATCGTTGATACCATTGGTTTTCTTGTAGCACCTTCAGGGGAAGGCTTGCATATGTGAGAAAAAAAGTTGGTTGTTTTTTTTTGTTTTTGCCATAAACTCCCCCCGGTTTGTGAGCTGGGACCCCCTACCCCAAAAAGGTGTCTGTTGCGGAATTGATTTTGCGCATCTGGTGGCTACCATTGGTTTCCTTGTAGCACGCCAGGGAAGGCCCTGCATAAGTGAAAAAAAGTGGTTTTTTGGCCATAACTCCCCCCGGTTTTGAGCTTGGGACCCCAGAACCCCGAAAAGGTGTTGCGGAATTTGATTGCGCATCTGCTGATACCATTGGTTTCCTTGTAGCCACGGCCCATGGGGAAGGCCCCTGCATATGTGAAAAAAAAAGTGGGTTTTTTCGGCGATAAACCTCCCTTCCCGGTTTTGAGCTGGGATCCCCCTTAACCCCAAAACGGTGTTGCGGGAATTCGATTGCCGCATCTGATGATACTCATTGGTTTCCTGAATAGCCACGTCCAGGGGGAAAGGCCCTGCATAATGTTGATGAAAAAAAGTGGTTTTTTTGGGCGATAACTCCCCCGCCGGTTTTGGCAGGTGAGACAACCCATAACCCAGAAGTTGTTGCGAAAATTGGATTACGCATACCGTGATACCATGGTTAGTCTGTAGGGCACAGCCCAAGGGAAGCGCCTTGCATATGTGAGGAAAAAACAGGTTTTTGAGGAGGATATCTCCCCCCGGTTTTGATGGTGATGACAACCTAACCCCACAGAAGTTGTTGCGGGGAATTGGATTACGCATCCTATGATTACCATGGTTAGTCTTCTAGCACGCCAAGGAAGGCCCTGCATATGTGAGAAAAAAGTGGGTTTTGGCAATAACTCCCCCCGGTTTTACACATGCACCCACCTAAACCCCGAAAAGGTGTTGCGGAATTCGATTGCGCATCTTGAATGATACCATTGGTTTCCTCTGTAGCACCTCAGGGGAAGGCTCTGCATAAGTGAGGAAAAAGTCAGGGTTTTTTGGCCATAACTCCCCCCCCGGGTTTGAGTATGGCCCAAGACTCAACCCCAAAAAATAAGGGTGTTTGTTGCAGAATCCATTCTGAATCCCAACGGTGACCATTGGTTCAGTCTGTAGCACGTCAGGGGGAAGGCTCTTGCATATTATCAGAAAAAAGTCGGTGGTTGATTTTTCTAAGAATGGCAGTGGGTTAGGCACTGAAAGGTGTAGTAAATATACTATAGGGGAAGGTTCCAACAGAGTTCGCCCGAGGTTAGGTTATTCGTCCCAAGTCTCTCTAGCAAGCTAGTAGGCCTTAACGAACGCTTATGGTCGGTACCTTGGGCACTTTGGATGTCGGGTTCAGCCAAACGTTCCGCGCGGACAGGACGGTCGGTTGAGATCCGGGGGGATTCCGTACAAGGCTAGTTCACCGTGTC
The DNA here is from genome assembly GCF_036669935.1 of Montipora foliosa. NCBI lineage: Eukaryota > Metazoa > Cnidaria > Anthozoa > Scleractinia > Acroporidae > Montipora > Montipora foliosa. Next base: position 61,976,226 of record NC_090870.1, read on the forward strand.
CCGGTCGATCATCTCAGTTCGTTCGGATGATGATGCTTTCTGTGGAAAAGGACCCTACCGAACCGACAGGGAGATTCGACTGTGGACTGAACTAGGGACGTTTGGTCGCGTATTTTATCTCTGTCGGCCTTTGAATGGACCCAGTGTCCAAAACTCGGTGTGGTGGGTGGGGGGGGTCGACCTCCGGTCGTTTCGCCCCCGACCTCCAGCCTGCCAACCCAATTCGACAAGGAAGTTGCCTCGCACCGCCCTGAGGACCACGGTGGTGCAATGGGCGAGATGGGGTCGTTTCGCCCCCAACCCGATTTTTGCCGAATCGATGCAGGACGTCTCCTAGAGCGTAGACGACACGATTTGCATGTCGGGGCAGGACGGCCGGACGATCCTTTTGACTTCACTGAAGGCAAAATGATGAACCAAGAACTGTGTCAGGCGAGACCCGACAGACATGGCGAGGGCAAGGTTCAGTGTCATGCTAGTGAGTTGTCGAGACATCCAGGAGCATAATCTGGTCTTGAATCATGGAATGTGGCAGGCTTGCTTGCTGCAGAAGGGTAGTCGGAGATTGTGCGTGCTGGAAAAAGGTGTATATTGAGACATCCTCGGTGACGTTTCACCACATGCAGTGGCTGGATTGATGCCCGCTTCCTTGCTGACAGGGATATGTAGGGGCCTGCCTTTCTGCCGGCAGAGGCAGAACGGAGGAAAGGTGTCGTAGAAAAGCCCATATGGGCGTCCGATTGAGTTAGGTCGGCACAAGGATCGAGATGAGGCGCATCCGTCCAAACCGACGTGGTGGTGGGCGAAAACTATGACCACCTACCTAGCACTTTGTCGGATGTGACTGATTGATTTTGGCTAGGGCATCCCCAAAAGGCAGGTTAGACCGCCAAGTCCACCATGAGGGAAAGGAAGGTTGCAAGTCCCAAAGAGCGAAGATGTATCACGTTCTCCGGTAATAAAGAAAGTTCCCTGGTTGATCCTCGCAGTAAGTAGTCATATGCTTTGTTCTAAAAGATTAAGCCATGCATGTGCAAAGTACGAGACTCATGCTCGTTGACGAGTAAGTACTGTGAAAATTGCGAAGGGCTCATTAAATCAGTGATCGTTTTATTTGATGGCTGGTGTTACTAACGGATGGATAACCGTAGTAATTCTAGAGCTCTCCATGCGAAGTGGCAGTCACGACTGTGAGCTCACGTTCTCCAAGAAAGGATGTATTATTAGATTCAAAACCGGACCGGCCAGCCCCTGCGCCTCGGGCCCTTTTACCGGGGGTCCAGCTGGACGGGTGGTAGGCCGTGCTTCCAAGGTGCTTCACGATAACTGAACCGAATCGAAGTCTTTACCGGACGGTACGAATGCTTCATTCAATATCTCTGCCCTATCAACCGTCGGACGGTAAGGTACAGTGGCTTAACGTGGTGACGACGGGTAACGGAGGATCAGGGTGCGATTCCGGAGAGGGAGCCTGCGAAAACGGCTACCACATCCAAGGAAGGCAGCCGGCGGCGCAAACTTACCCAATCCCGACTCGGGGAGGTAGTGGACGAGAAATGCCGGTGCGGGGCCTCCTAGTGGGGTCCCGGGATCGGAAATGGGTCCGGACTTAAAGCCTCGGGCCGAGGATCGATTGGAGGGACAAGTGGGGTGCCAGCACCCGCGGTAATTCCAGCTCCAATATGCGGTATATTAAAGTTGTTTGCAGTTAAAAAGACGTAGTCGTGATTTCGGGCGGGGTCCCGTTTCGTGCCTCTTAAAATTTAAGAGCGGGCTACGTGTGGGTGGTGGGTCTCGCCCTCCAGCAGCGTTCGGCGGCCGGTTCTTCCGTTGCCCTTGATTGGGTGACGCAGGACTCGGCGGGCGTGACTTTGAAAAAAGCGGAGTGTTCCAAAGCGGGCGTGAATATCGTAGTGAACGAGGAAGCATAGGAATGACGGAACAGGACTAGGGTCCCTGTTTTTGTCGGTGCACCGGACCGGCGAGTGTGATGAGTGGACGGAGGACGGTCGGGTGGGCACCCGTATTTCGTCGTCAGAGGTGAAATTCTTGGATCGGCCGAAGGACGACCGGCTGCGGAAACGCGTCTGCCAAGCACGCTCTCCTCGATGAAAGGAAAAAAGTCGGAGGATCGAAGACGATCAGATACCGGCATAGTTCCGACCGTCACCGTTGCAGAACGGGGATCGGGGGGGCTTTTGAAAGAAAACCCATCGGCACCCTATGGAAACCGAGAGTGTCTGGGTTAGGGTTAGGGT
>NC_090870.1:61978583-61993583 GCF_036669935.1 Montipora foliosa
TCTCCAGTGGAGCCAACTCGGGGGGACAAGTCTCCAGTGGAGCCAACTCGGGGGACAAGTCTCCAGTGGAGCCAACTCGGGGGGACAAGTCTTCCAGTGGAGCCAACTCGGTGGGGACCAAGTCTCCAGTGGAGCCAACTCGGGGTACAAGTCTCCAGTGGAGCCAACCACTCCTTCCCTATGGGGGGACAAGTCTCCAGTGGAGCCAACCTCGGGGGGACAAGTCTCCAGTGAGCCAACTCGGGGGGACAAGTCCTCCAGTGGAGCCAACTCGGGTGGGACAAGTCTCCAGTGGAGCCCAACTCGGGGGGACAAGTCTCCAGTGGAGCCAAACTCGGGGGGGAGCAAGTCTCCAGTGCGAGCCAACGCGGCGGGGACAAGTCTCCATTGGCCCCTACTCGGGGGGACAAGTCTCCAGTGGAGCCAACTCGGGGGGATCCAAGTCTCCAGTGGAGCCAACTCGGGGGGACAAGTCTCCAGTGGAGCCAACTCGGGGGGGACAAGTTCCAGTGGAGCCCACTCGCGGTGCAAAGTCTCCAGTGGAGCCAACTCGGGGGGACAAGTCTCCAGTGGAGCCAACTCGGGGGGACAAGTCTCCAGTGGAGCCAACTCGGGGGGACAAGTCTCTGTGGAGCCAACTCGGGTGGCGACAAGTCTCCAGTGGAGCCAACTCGGGGGGACAAGTCTCCAGTGAGCCAACGCGGGGGACAAGTCTCCAGTGGAGCCAACTCGGGGGGACAAGTCTCCAGTGGAGCCAACTCGGGTGAACAAGTCTCCAGTGGAGCCAACTCGGGGGACAAGTTCTCCAGTTGGAGCCAACTCGGGGGGACAAGTCTCCAGTGGAGCCAACTCGGGGGACAAGTCTCCAGTGGGAGCCAACTCGGGGGGACAAGTCTCCAGTGGAGCCAACTCGGGGGGACAAGTCTCCAGTGGAGCCAACTCGGGGGGACAAGTCTCCAGTGGAGCCAACTCGGGGGACAAGTCTCCAGTGGAGCCAACTCGGGGGACAAGTCTCCAGTGGAGCCAACTCGGGGGACAAGTCTCCAGTGGAGCCAACTCGGGGGACAAGTCTCCAGTGGATCCAACTCGGGGGGACAAGTCTCCAGTGGAGCAACTCGGGGGGACAAGTCTCCAGTGGAGCCAACTCGGGGGACAATTCTCCAGTGGAGCCAACTCGGGGGGACAAGTCTCCAGTGGAGCCAACTCGGGGGACAAGTCTCCAGTGGAGCCACTCGGGGGACAAGTCTCCAGTGGAGCCAACTCGGGGGGACAAGTCTCCAGTGGAGCCAACTCGGGGGGACAAGTCTCCAGTGGAGCCAACTCGGGGGGACAAGTCTCCAGTGGAGCCAACTCGGGGGGCCAAGTCTCCAGTGGAGCCAACTCGGGGGGCCAAGTCTCCAGTGGAGCCAACTCGGGGGACAAGTCTCCAGTGGAGCCAACTCGGGGGGACAAGTCTCCAGTGGAGCCAACTGCGGGGGACAAGTCTCCAGTGGAGCCAACTCGGGGGACAAGTCTCCAGTGGAGCCAACTCGGGGGGACAAGTCTCCATGGAGCCAACTCGGGGGACAAGTCTCCAGTGGAGCCAACTCGGGGGGACAAGTCTCCAGTGGAGCCAACTCGGGGGACAAGTCTCCAGTGGAGCCAACTCGGGGGGACAAGTCTCCAGTGGAGCCAACTCGGGGGACAAGTCTCCAGTGGAGCCAACTCGGGGGGACAAGTCTCCAGTGGAGCCAACTCGGGGGGACAAGTCTCCAGTGGAGCCAACTCGGGGGGACAAGTCTCAGGGGTAGCCAACTCGGGGGGACAAGTCTCCAGTGGAGCCAACTCGGGGGGTCAAGGCTCCGGTGGGGCCAACTCGGGGGACAAGTCTCCAGTGGAGCCAACTCGGGGGACATGTCTCCAGTGGAGCCAACTCGGGGGGACAAGTCTCCAGTGGAGCCAACTCGGGGGGACAAGTCTCCAGTGGAGCCAACTCGGGGGGACAAGTCTCCAGTGGAGCCAACTCGGGGGGACAAGTCTCCAGTGGAGCCAACTCGGGGGGACAAGTCTCCAGTGGAGCCAACTCGGGGGGACAAGTCTCCAGTGGAGCCAACTCGGGGGGACAAGTCTCCAGTGGAGCCAACAAGGGGGACAAGTCTCCAGAGGAGCCAAGTCGGGGGGACAAGTCTCCAGGGGAGCCAACTCGGGGGACAAGTCTCCAGTGGAGCCAACTCGGGGGGACAAGTCTCCAGTGGAGCCAACTCGGGGGGACAAGTCTCCAGTGGAGCCAACTCGGGGGGACAAGTCTCCAGTGGAGCCAACTCGGGGGGACAAGTCTCCAGTGGAGCCAACTCGGGGGGACAAGTCTCCAGTGGAGCCAACTCGGGGGGACAAGTCTCCAGTGGAGCCAACTCGGGGGGACAAGTCTCCAGTGGAGCCAACTCGGGGGGACAAGTCTCCAGTGGAGCCAACTCGGGGGGACAAGTCGCCAGAGGAGCCAACTCGGGGGGACAAGTCTCCAGTGGAGCCGACTCGGGGGACAAGTCTCCAGTGGAGCCAACTCGGGGGGACAAGTCTCCAGTGGAGCCAACTCGGGGGGACAAGTCTCCAGTGGAGCCAACTCGGGGGGACAAGTCTCCAGTGGAGCCAACTCGGGGGGACAAGTCTCCAGTGGAGCCAACTCGGGGGGACAAGTCTCCAGTGGAGCCAACTCGGGGGGACAAGTCTCCAGTGGAGCCAACTCGGGGGGACAAGTCTCCAGTGGAGCCAACTCGGGGGGACAAGTCTCCAGTGGAGCCAACTCGGGGGGACAAGTCTCCAGTGGAGCCAACTCGGGGGGACAAGTCTCCAGTGGAGCCAACTCGGGGGGACAAGTCTCCAGTGGAGCCAACTCGGGTGGACACGTCTCCCGTGGAGCCAACTCGGGGGCACAAGTCTCCAGTGGAGCCAACTCGGGGGGACAAGTCTCCAGTGGAGCCAACTCGGGGGGACAAGTCTCCAGTGGAGCCAACTCGGGGGACAAGTCTCCAGTGGAGCCAACTCGGGGGGACAAGTCTCCAGTGGAGCCAACTCGGGGGGACAAGTCTCCAGTGGAGCCAACTCGGGGGGGACAAGTCTCCAGTGGAGCCAACTCGGGGGGACAAGTCTCCAGTGGAGCCAACTCGGGGGACAAGTCTCCAGTGGAGCCCACTCGGGGGGACAAGTCTCCAGTGGAGCCAACTCGGGGGACAAGTCTCCAGTGGAGCCAACTCGGGGGGACAAGTCTCCAGTGGAGCCAACTCGGGGGGACAAGTCTCCAGTGGAGCCAACTCGGGGGGACAAGTCTCCAGTGGAGCCAACTCGGGGGGACAAGTCTCCAGTGGAGCCAACTCGGGGGGACAAGTCTCCAGTGGAGCCAACTCGGGGGGACAAGTCTCCAGTGGAGCCAACTCGGGGGGACAAGTCTCCAGTGGAGCCAACTCGGGGGGACAAGTCTCCAGTGGAGCCAACTCGGGGGGACAAGTCTCCAGTGGAGCCAACTCGGGGGGACAAGTCTCCAGTGGAGCCAACTCGGGGGGACAAGTCTCCAGTGGAGCCAACTCGGGGGGACAAGTCTCCACCAAAACTCGTGGAAAAGACCCACACGATCCGCTTGGTCCTTGTAGGTCAAGTGGTTCCTGGAATGACGTCACAGATTTCCAGACCTAACTTCATCACCTCTTCCATATAAAGAAGAAAAGGCGGGAAAACTCCCAGGGCCAGCTCGGTCAAAACCAAACGCTAGAGAATGAGATCTAACAAGTTTAATGTAGAACAGGTTTAATGACTATGTACAAAAAACTAAACAAGAGAAGAATTCCGATAGGTTTAACGTGCACAAAGTGTGGCTACTATATACTAGAATGTTCCTGGTGGTCTGGTGGGCCAATGAAGAGATCCAGAACACAATCATCCCACCCGTCAAATGTTTTTACAAATCCATGGAGGTCTGGAGGTTGTCGAGGCCCTTGTCTGCCATACGATTATACCCATAAAGGAAGGTGCACGCCGTTGTAGGGTCCAAGACACGTTTGGAATACACCAAACGGTAGTTCTTGTGCAAAGGACGTGTCGAGAGCTGGTGGTTTTTGGCGTCCCGAGGGATACTGTGCGACTGAGTGACGCGGGTGGTCCTGGGAACGTCCAAAGGTCGTTGGAGATCGTCGAGCGTGCTTTGTCTCATTGCGTTTTAGTTGAGGATGTAACTCCCCTCGAAGCTGAGCGAAAAGCCCCGCACCTTGCACACCGTGTTGCCTTTCGATGTCAGGTACTCGTAGTTTTTGGGATCCCCAGAACAGAATTCGATGATGTGGTCGCCATCGTCCAATTCGTCGGTGAAGGCGCCCAGGAATTCGCCCCAGAGGTGGATGAACAGGGGGATCGCCCGGACGTACGGCGAAGATGACCGAGTCTGTGTCGAAGTAGAGGACGCGGTCGGGAAGTTGATCCAATGCTTCGTAGAGTCAGAGATGGGCCCAGTAGGTGGTAAAACAGGCCACGAAGATATTTGGTCGAGGGAACCCATGGGGCTTATACTGCCTCATTTAGAAACAGGTCTTAATATAAATAATTACAATATGGACTCATGACAGCTAACTTAGACCTCAGGATTCACACACGCACGCCCACACACACATGCACATAAACATATTATACACTTAGTAAATAATCAAATTATAGCCATACAAAACGCTAATACATACTAAGGAAAAATTCTTTAAGCTTTCTTTTGAAAGATGCAGATGAGGACGAGCCAGTTATGACAGAATTCAAAGAATTGTAAAACTTTGGACCTTGGAAATAACTTGAAAACAGTCTGGTGTACACGGTATCCACACCGCTTCGTCGAGAATGCACCTCTCGTACCAGAACGTCACGGCCTTCTTTCTTGTGACCGTCTTGGATTCGACCATCACATCCATGTACAACGTATTCCCCACCAGCATCGCGTTCAGGATCCATTGCTCCACTGAGTCTGTGATACTATTGATAAATTCGACTCCCGTTGACGGGGGGAGTATATTACTGGTTCGAACGGTACCGTCGGTCTTCATACTCCGGACCCCATTGTGGGTGCAAATGAATACGTACATAGGTAGGTATCCATTGGGATTCTTACTGCTAGACAAACGTGTGTCTAGGTGCACCAGGATGTCTTTGAGTGGTATCTCGATGGTCGGTGTACGAGGCAATAACTCACCCGACAATCCCACCTCCCATGCATCGTCGTCCTCATGACAGACCCAATCCTTAGGGAACTAGGCCCATTGTACGCTGCTCGACAGCGTAGCATAATGAGACGAGAGCATCCTCTTTTATTTACTTGCTCAACCCATCAATGGAACTTTCACCGCTTGTCCACGTCGTTGTAAAGTCGTTGTCCAGAACGGTGACACCCTGTTCGCAAAAACCGCCTTCCAAGGGCGTCCTGTCCAATTCTTCCAACTTGTATGTGACCACGGACCCGAAGAACGATAAGGACTTCTTCTGTCCATCCAGGCAGATAGCCTTTCTTGAAGGGGCGATGTTTCTTACTCAAGTGCACGCGATCGCCCACCTTGAGTTTAGGTCGAGGACGTCGTTTCAGTCGTGTGCCGTACAGTTTGTTCCACACGACCCCTTCGTTCTTTTCGGTGACGTCTCTTGGCGCTATGCCAATACTCCGGAGCAAGCTCCTGTTGTACCGAGGTAGGCTCGGGTATTTCGAGCTGTGAAATAGCGATACATTCATTCTTTCAACGTGCGATTAAGGACGGTGCCTACTAATTAAAGATATTTTTTCCCCGGTATGTGATTATGCAGAAAATGTAGATCTTAACAGGTGCAATTGAAATCCAAAAAGAAAATTGGGGGTAACCACTCATTTTTCAAAGATAGTTCATGAATAATATTTGTAAAAAGCTCTGAAATACAAAGCAATGTATCGCGTTTTTTCTCAAATTGAAGCTTAATTATCTCTCAAAAATGCATGGCTACCCCAAATTTTCTTTTTGGACACCAAGAGTACTTACTAAGATCTACTTTTATCCCAGTATTAGTAAGCATCAGCGATAGGAAATCCGAGTATCTGGAGATGCGCAGAACGTATGCGCAATAACAATAGTAGGCACCGTCCTTAAAACGTCCGACCACGGAAGCTTTGGCATCCCCATGCGTCGAAAAGTGATGGATGCCTTCTCGTTCCAACATCCGACGAAACGAAGCATTGTAAAACTCTTTACCGGCATCGGTATGTAAACGTTGAGGTTTTCGTCCTTGGCGAAGTACTTTTTCAAAAGCACGAGTCATGGCCTTACTCGTCTTGTTCTTCACCGGAACTACCCACGCGTATTTGGACAAATCGTCAATGACCGTTAAGAGATAGCGACACCCTCCATTCCAACGTTTCAGAGGTTGCATCTCCACCAGATCCGCTTGCCATTGCTCGTCCTTGTGAAATACCAACACGGGAACGTTTCGAACCGTCGTCGTACAGGTCGATCAAACATGTACGCCAGCTCCCCTTGCAATTCCTGACGAGCTTTGTTGAGCGTACCGGGCCACACCACCTAGGGCACCTGGGATCTGAGGATCCGTGTACGCACTCACGACGGGGGTGGCGGCGCGGCGTCATTTCCGTTTCGACATGTTTCGATGACGAGCCAATGCGTCATCAACATCAAAATGGTCGGTACGTCCTGAGGATAAACCCCTTTTCAAGGGTTTGCCACGCAGAGTAAGCGCATTCGGGTCCGAGGGTTCTCGTCAACCAGGTCAGGTTGACGACGAAATGAGTGCACTGATAGTCGATGCCTCCTTTCATGACTTCGAATTCCGCCAGGGCATCGATGGGTTCTTTGGTAGGGAGTCCATCCCATTGATCTGTGCCTCCGAGCACCTTCATCAATTCCCGACAGAGCCAAGTCAATAAACGCTGTCGGATCCGTTGTGCGATTTCGCGATAAGGGAGTTGGGTGACATGAGCGATGGCCGCTCGGAACAGACGTCGTCCGAGCTCAGCACACGACATACTCAAACTAAGACACACATTTCAAGATTCACAGCTTTTATTTATACTCTAATCGATCTCAAGGTCATGACATTTCAGTTTCCAAAAACAAGAACGTAACAGTCCAAGTGTAATGGGGCGGGTGTGTTCTAATTCATGGCACACCTGTTGCCCTAGAAATTCTACCTCATGGAGCTTCTTGGCATGGTCAGACTATCGGTGCTTTCTCACATACTTTTCTTCGGGCAGACTTGGCTCTGGGATCACCTTTTAAGTAGGAAGCTCCTCTGTGATTAGTTGCTTTTCAGCAGCTGTGATTGGTGCATTTCGATCCTGGCTGTTTCCGTGTGTTGTCGTCAACGCTATGTTGACGACACTTTCACCATCCTGGATGGCGGAAACGTTGATAGCTTCTTACAGCATCTGCACAACCAGCAGCCTCCCATTCTCTTCACCATGGAGCCAGAGAACGACTACAAACTCGCTTTCCTTGGCACCGCAGTTTCAAGAGAACCGGACGGCCGCCTCACCACCAGTGTGTACAGGAAGCCTAGGCACACTGATCAGTACTTCGCGTATGATTTCCACCACCGGCAATCAGTAAAACGCAGTACTGTCAAGTGCCTCTATGAGAGCGCCAAACGTCTCGTAACAAAACCCTCTGTTATCTCCAAGGAGAAGAAACAGCTGTCTTCTGTTCTTGTCTCTAATGGTTGCCCTCTTTCTTTCTTGCAGAAAATCACCAAGACCAGGAAACCGAGTAGCAGTGCAGAGTCCACGATCGAGTACAAGTCTACTGCGGTTTTACCCTATGTCAAAGGCCTATCCGAAGAACTTCGCCGCTGCCTACAGCAACAAGGCATGCGCGCTGTTTTCAACTCGGCGACTACATTAAGATCACATCTAGTACGACCGAAAGACGCTGTCCAGCCCACTAAACAAGATGGTGTAGTTTTCAGGATTCCCTGTGAATACGAGACATCCGACTTGCCCGCACCTAGACCTCCACCATTTCAGAACACGCTAACAACACCGGACACAACCCGCTTTGGAACGAAGTAAAGTTTATTGATGGTGATCCTCATTGGTACACACGCAGGGTCAAAGAGGTGATTCACATAAGACTTCACCCTAACAACATCAACAGGGCTAGTGGAAAAGAAATTCCGCAAGGATGGTTGCCCACGATCAAGAAACACAACAACAGGAGAACCGTACAACAGCGGACCGCCGAAGGAACAACACACAGAAGAAGCGAGGATCGAAATGCACCCGTCACAAAACCAACCAATCACAGCGGAGCATCCTGCTTAAAAGGTGATGCATAACCAGTGGACCTCATCGCCTGATGAAGACTAGCAGTATGCAGTCGAAACGTCACGATCTACATCACAAGTGACCACATCGCAAGACTGAAAAGAGAATACTTTATTATTATTCTTTCTTTTTCTTCTTCTCTTTTTTAAACGTATAGCGAGCAGGCGACAGGTCTTCCTACTTCCAAAAGATACTCACCTTTAAAACTGACGAGGTCTGTAAAATACCGACCGCTCTGTCATTGGTTCCTTAGGATGGTATCAGCTTTTGAGCACGTACACTCGATTTGATATATAAAGAGTCGCACCAGCCAGAACAGTCAGTTAGTCATGAGACTGGACACGTGTTGTAGACGTATAGACGTGCTACTGGATTCTGTCTTTTGTGAAATTTGTAAAGGAAAAAAAGGCGAAATTCCTATCAAAGCCCTGACGACTTCAATCGTCGATCAAAACTGTCGTCAGTGCCGGTTCGTTCGCTACCTCCTCCAGAAAACCGACGATCTCGATGTCCCACTCTGATACAAAGACAATCAGACTACAAAAGAATTTTGTGTCCGACGCTCCAAACGTCGTCGGACACTTCCAATGGATGAGACGGTTGCTGATACGGCGACGATCGTCTTAGATCGCATACGGGAGATCGAGCTCGGATGGAGGCCGAAGAGGGCAGACGACACGACGCTGCCATGCTAGCAGACTCCAATCTTCTTCAAGATATGCAACGTTATGCTTTTGCACTTGGGCCAGCGGGTCGTCCACTATGTGTTTATGGAGATCCCGCCTGCCCATTGAGGGTGCACCTCCAGGCCCCTTTTAGAAACATGATACTCACCCCACAGATGGTAAATTTTAATAAGGCTATGAGCTCTGTGAGAGTCTCTGTAGAATGGCTATTTGGAGACATAGTTGAGAACTACAAGTTAGTAGATTTCAAAAAGAACCTCAAGATTGGACTTTCCTCAATAGGAAAGATGTACATTGTTTGCGCCTTGTTAAGAAATGCATTAACATGCTTGTATGGCAACAAAACCTCCGAGTTTTTTGAGGTGGATCCACCCACCTTGGAAGAATAGGGAGGATAAGGACTTGCCACACCTTAAAGAATACTAATACACTCTGCTGTGTGGGTTGATGGAAGATGGGGGGGAGAGTATAATATCCTTTATCATGTTTGACCCCAGGGGTACTTTACAATAAAAGTTACAGAGAGCTACGTGTAGTTGCTAATTAAGTAGTACTGTACTACCCCTAAAATAACTATATATTATCCACATACATGTACTCTAGAAGATTGGTACACCAGGGCATATTGCCATGGTCCTTTCAAATGCTTACGTTTTAACATGAACTCTGTAATTATCTCAAACCAATAAAGAACAACAAACAATGGTGCCTTGTTCTGAGTACGATAAAGGTATATGTTGTGGCTCAGTTTTATCCTTGGTTCAATAATGTGTATCGTAACATATGAAAATGAGTGTAAAACAAAGAAAAAGACAAATTGAAACAAGGATAAAATTGAACCACAACAAATACGTAGCATATCAACTTTAACTAAACTTAAGATGTTTTTATTCTGTCTACTTCTTCCTGGCAATTGATGAGGAACTACGAGACCGTGACTGGGAAAAGAAGATTTATGCAGACACAAGTAGAGGCGCTCAACCTTGCGATCTCCAAGTGGGAGACCAGGTGCCTCTGAAGCAGGAAAAGTCAAACAAGCTGTCAACCAATTTTCAGCCTGAACGTTATGAAATCGTTGAGAGAAAGGGTAATAGTGTGGTGATTCAGACCCCGCAAAAGAGTCAGAAAGGTCAATACCATAGGAACGTCATAGAAGTAAAAACATTTAACACAAGAGAAGAGCAACCCGATCAAAGTAGTGATCATTAAGAAGAGCCACCGGTGGATCATCATGACATGGACAGAAGACCGCAACGAAACAGACACCCCCCGGATCGCTACGGCGAATGGGGTCAACAGTGAACAGTGATTATTATCTGCTCTTGGAGATTAAACTACGTTGTTTCAAAGAAAAAAAAGTAGTATAATATGAAACGTGTCTTGAACCTCAAGGACAATGTTTTTTAGGTTGAGACTGACTGCGACTGATTGATTCGAACTTAGCGTTTCGATTGTTTTTGACCACTAAGAAACATGCTTTATATTCTGTAAAGAAAAGGAGGGATGTAGAGTCGGTCACGTGATGGACATACGGGATATTAGGAGAGCGGGAGAATATTATTAGTGATGTTCTGAGCTTAAATGACGCTTGAATACGGTTGTGATTTATCGTTAATCACGGAATACAACATCTGCATTGGCCTTTTTTCCGTCTGATATCATTTGCTGATCTCTCTCTGCAGTCTCGGCTTTCTCAAATATTTCTTCAATAGCTGCATCAAACGCTGAGGGATCATCAACTGCTATTCCGCTGGCCTTGCTTTCTTCTGCAACCTTTCTTTTGTTTCTTTATTAGAACCAGGTTTACACTGTCTCTTACAGACCTCACAGAAACTGAGAAACGGGGCTCAGACACCGCACTCAGGTTTAAGGCAATTTCTTCCCACAGTTTCGCCTTCTCCTTACTTCCCTTTGGCTGGCTATACGGATCAACAGTTAGCACTTCTCTTACTAAAAGAAGATCGTGATCTTTCGTCCAGTACATTGGAGTTGTCGACCTCAGACATAAACAAAGTAGATTCAAATCCCAGTACAAAACAGCTGCCAAAACACACTTCTCATAGGGTCACCTTTCAACTTTAGAAAAAATAATAACCTGCAGAATACAGGGCAACTTTTCATGGTTTAATAACCACGAAACCTATATAATAAAATTGTATAGCCTTTTTTAAATTGTCCCTTTCCATAAAAATACAGACTAGTTAGTTAATGCTATCATCCGGTGATGATAAAGCGGCTGAAGCCTCGAAATGTCAAGATATTTTTTCTTTAAGCTTATTTTAAAAGCGCATTGGATTATTTTCACCTTCACAATCTCGAACATATTTACAAGCGTTATACAGTCAAAAATTTCTAAGTTTTGTTGCACTAAATGCAGATTGTCGAGTTTAACGAGCCACTGGATTCGCCTTCAAAAGAAGCTCTGCCGTTGTGATGTTGAACTCAAAGTACGTTATATAACCTAAACATACAGTATTTCATAATCCTACAAAGTAAATTGAAAGAAAATATTCTCGGTTTGTCGACTGCCGCGACAAAATTCTTCAAAATTGTGCTGGCAGATAAAAAACCAAAACGGCTACATACGTTGTTGTGCTGTCTGCCCTTTTAAACCTGTTAATAATATCTTCTTCGTTAAACTGTTTGACTTTTGAGTGATTCTCAGCTGCGAATTTTCGATTGATAGCCAAGCTTATTTACATTGCATTTCTTACTTACATGTTCGTCAAATGGTGTTGGTCTCGATCAGCGTCTTGATTCAAGATGAAAGTTGTTTTTAATTGTCTCACGGGAATATTTAACGTTTAGATAGCAGAGAAGGCGAAACAGAATACTCACGTTTTCAGTCAACGTCAAAGTGACTCGTTTCATGTCGGGGCCGAACGCAGAACGTCAAACGTTTTCCCGCCAGTCATGTGCAGATGATGATTTGGATTTTCCCCCGAGAGCCTGCGGTCCCCGTCGCCGTCCCGTTCTCGTCCCTTAAAGTCCCCATTAGCTCTTGCGGCGGCCAAGTACCAACGGGAGGACCTGGTAGGATCTTTCCCAAGAGTGGCGGAGTTTTTCGCGGGTACGTCGGATTTCCAGTCAGAGTTCAGTGACGACGCGAGCGAATAATTTCTTTCTTGGCGTGACGGGTGAGGTGTTCCGGTTCCCTTCATCAACCCGTCATGTCACGATCCAAGTCACGAGATGCGCGTGCGGGGCACCAAGAAAAACTGAGTAGTGACACTACGGAACTGAGATGACTTTAAGGAGACTATACTCGCGTGTGACCGGTGAGATGATTGCGTTCTGGATCCTGTCATCTACCGGCCACATCCAAATCAGCCCGTTATAATAATAGGGTGCACGTACGGGACACCATCTTCTCCTTGTATATAGTTGTTATTTGTAAATAGTCATTAAAACCTGTTAGATTTCATTCTCTGGTGTCTGGTTTTGTCAGGGTGGGGCCTAGGACTTTTGCCGCCTTTTCGTCCTTATTTGGGAGAGGTGTCCGAGTGGGGTCTGGGACTGTGTGACGCCATCCCAGGAATCACGAGACCTAAGAGGACCAAGCGGGTCACGTGGATCGTCTCGACGATTTTCAGTACCATCTACCTATACCCAATCAGAAGCCGAGAATTCTTAAATCCCGCTCCATGGACCGTGAGAACGACCAAAAAATTTGAACCAATCAAAAGCCTAGAATTTTTAAATCCACCAATCAGACCGCTCCTCGCTGAAAGGCGAAGCAGATTATGGATGAATCAGCGGTTCTCATCGATGGACATTATCAGCTGAATTTGCCATTCCGAAACACGGTCTCCCGGCAGCAAAGAAGAGATTAGGGAGTTTAAGAAAACACGACGGCTACGGCGACGAAAACTTCACTTCAAAATAGAAGTTTGAGATGTTCTAAGTATTTCATGATTATTCCATCTTGTTTATATTATTCAATATGAGCGAAGTGTCCTAAAACTGGATTGGTACGAACGGATTTGAAATAAAGAGTGAGACTGAAAGATTCACGGTAGTTTGTCCACGTTGTCGTCAAAACCTTAAATTTGGTCATTTCACGTAGTAATTTTGACGAGTACGTACGGGAGAGAAATGTTCAAGCAGCACGAGCATTTTGGTTCTTTTAACCAATAACATTACTGCTTTTTGGCGTTGTCGTTGCCGTAGCCGTCGTCGTTTCTTAATTAAACTCCTATTGTACTTGTTGAAGAAGAGGATGGAGAGAAACCCCGAGTTTCACAAGCAGTATGCAAGTGTTATCCAGAAATACCAGAAAGAAGGATCGTCACGGCAAGTCCCAGATAAGGAGGTTTCTTCCCTCGAAACGATTTGGTACTTACCACATCACGTTGTTTGGCACCCAAGAAAACCTGAAGAGCCGAGAGTAGTGTTCGATTGCGCCTGCAATTCGTGCAAGGCGTGTCGTTGAATAGTCACTTGCTTCAGGGACCAGAGCACACAAGTTCATTGATAGGAGTAATACTGAGATTTAGAGTTACCGCATGGCCGTGGCAACTGCATCAAGCGGATGTTTCATGAGATGTTTGTGTCTCCTGAAGATCGGGGCGCTCTTTGCTATCTACGAAGTCCTTCCAGATGATGGTTCATATCTTTGGAGTTACCTGGTCAGCCAGCATTTGCGGTTACGCATTAAGGCATTAAGCTGAACTCCATGATTTCGCGGATGCTTCCGAAGAGCATGGGTATGGGACAATAACCTACCTGCGCTTCGATAAAGAAGGGAACATCCACAACAGTTTTGTGATGGGCAAATCACAAGTGAGGCCGCTGCTACTTTGTTAATCATTATGAAAAAACTTATCACAAAGGAGCTACAATCAGTGGCAAAAGTCTTGGGACACTTACGCTTTGAAGTTGTTTTTTTTTACTGAGTTTGAAAAATTGCCCCCCCCTCCCCCCCCCCCCCCAGAACAATGTGAACATACATTTCCTTGTCTATTTCAACATTGATTTGGGGGGAGGGGGACTTGTATTTTGAAGCTTTCAGTGGAATTTTGACAGTTATGCTCAGTTTCTGAGGTTTTCAGGCCCATTCTGACACTAGCGTCCCAACTACTTTTGCCACTGATTGTAGAAGGCCACATCGCCATTCACAACATTACCTTTTGGACGGATTCTACGATTGTCCTTAGATACATATTCAACGAAACAAGGAGATTCGTCACCTTCGTTGCTAATCGTGTTGCTGTGATCAGAGAAGGATCAAAGCCTTCGCAATGGCGCCATGTCAGGTCAGAGTCTAACACTGCTGATTTAGCCTGGAGGGGAATAAAGGCCTTCGAAACCGATAAGTTGGAGATGTGAAAACATGGCCCAGATTTTCTGTGGAAAGCCTCAAAGGAGTGGCCGCAGCAACCCGCCGACCTCCATCAAGAACTCTCAGACCAGGACGAGGGAGTGAAGAAAGAAAGGATCAATGGGTGCGTCGAAAAGGAAGACTTTTGGGGAACGTTACTTGAAAAATACTCGAAGTGGGAGAAGTTAAGAAGAGTAGTAGCATGGGTTATTCGAGCAGCTCATATGCTGTTGCAGTTGCGAAAAGAGTCGGCGGCATCGACTGGTTCACCCGAGAAATTGGAGGAGAAGATCCCCCTCCTCTCATTTTCAGACAATACGAGAAGAAGAGAAAAGAATCGTGAAGAATGTTCAGGTTCACGCCTTTCCTGAAGAGCTGTCCGTCCCGAATCCGATTAAAGGCCCTGCTCAACTGGACATTTGCACCCTGGAGTTGCTGCTCAACTGGAGACTTGCACCTTGTGGTGTAATCATGCAATAGGCCTATTGTGACACACAAATTATCTGACTGTAACGAGTGACAGTTGTAACTCACAAATTATTGGAACAGAAGCACTTTTCTAGACATTGTTGTGTACAAAGGCAAACTCTTTCAAAATCAATCCATTCTTGTTATAAGAACATACTTGAAGCTGACTGAAACCTTTCAGTACACTCATTTTTCCTCTAGCCACCCACCGGGTGTCAAAAAAG
>NC_090870.1:61998583-62011083 GCF_036669935.1 Montipora foliosa
GCTTAGGGTGTTTCGGGCAAAGCGCCGATATTTTAAGCCGCCAAGGTCAAAATTTGCTTAAGTCACGCCCAGATTGGTCTCCTTTAGGAGTCACAAAAAGCTTGAGCCACGCCCAGATGGTCTCCTTCAGGGGTTAAATTTAAAATTTCCGACTAGCATCCCCGTTTGTTCCATATGGGATTCCCCCCCCCCCCCCCCCCCCCCCCCCTTCACCCCCTCCAGGGCTGCACGTACCACAGGCAACCCAGTGTACCCTCACGGAGGGTCTAGTTTAAAACAAAATCTCAGTTGGCACATCACGTGTAACATTCAAACTATGTACGTAATAGCGATATTTCTCGTTACGTCACCCATTGTTGGCTTAATATGCCAACCAGAAGCTAATTGGCTGTTGAAACAATAACTTCTTTTGTTCCGTGGTTGGCTCAATATCAAAAGAAATCTGACTACAACGTTTATAAACAAGAAATATCGCTACAGGATCTGCGGAAAGCCAAGACATTGTAGCTCATTGTCAGTGTCATCGAAGCTCATTGTAGGTGATTGTAGCTTCCCGGAGCTAACTACGCTTGGAAGTGTTTACACGGAAACCGTTTTGGCCAGAAAATCCGAGTCGAGCGCTGCATTGCTACATTGCTGTCAATTCGAGGACGACGGTCTCTCCTGACTGTATATTTCCTTACTTACTCTGTAAGACATCGTTCACGAAAGCTTCTTAAGGTAAGTGACCTTAATTATCAACTCAATGATCCCTCATTTATTTCATCTCAGCTTATTTGCATTTCTCTATGTTTGCATGGTTCCAGTTGCGTGAACCCAATCTGGAGAGTCCATTTTCCGACGTCCCTCCTAGTTATTTTATTGTGACCTCTGGGGCAAGTGTTTGGCCCGTGACTGTGGCAAAATTCAGAGTCACTCATTCCTATGTGGACTCTCTTTTGTTCGAGGTCGACGAGATTTGGCATATAAGGTGTAAATCTTGTACGGTAATACAGGAACGCCAGTTTTTGCAAGAGAAAGCGACAGTTTAGAAACATCGAGACTCGAGAAAAAACAAATATACGGAGTTATTTCCTTGGAAGCAGATAATTTTGATGGTGTACATTTCGTCAGAAATATCTGTATAATGCGTAATCATGACTTTCCATGTCTCCACTGAAGTAAGGGAACAACTTCACCTCGCTGAAATCGGGTAGCCCAAGATGCAAGAAGGCAGGAGACGGATTTAGCCAGGTTCCCCGGGGTTCCCTTCGTAGCCTCTAAAATTTTACAAATGGCAAACTGAGTTTTCAAAAGCCTGGGAAGACGATGCTCAAAATTTTGATTCAAGACAGAATCCGTTGTCAACTGAGTCTTTGCGGGATTGCCACGAACAGTATATGTAATTTTGTTACATAATATTTTAGTCACGCGCCTATCGTTTTGTTTGTACAGAACTGCTGTAATTTTTTCCTGATTTACCGGTTTTATTCCGCAATCAAATTACTTGTATATATTTGAAGACACGAGTGATTCTAGATAGAACTGATTAGGTCAGGTACAATAAACAAGTTGTGAGGGGCGCGTTGGCATGGCTTCATGGTTACTGCGCTCGACATCTCTTTACTTTGGGCCTTAAACTTGAGAAACTTGAGAAACTTGAGTTTCACTCTCAAAATTACCTCCAGAACCTACTTTTTGCGTAAAATAAGCTTTTAGATTGATGTTTCTTGTCTTCGGAGGTAGTACTTGACGATTTGGGAGCATTTTGTGAAAAAATATTGAGAACGTGTTACACACGCAACTTCATCGCTCAAACTTGCCCAATTTTGCTTCACATCAAATTGACCTTTCGTCTCCACAATGAAGAAAAATCGTAAATGATTTGCGGTTGGATTGACTTCTCCGAAATTTGAAAGGATGGTTGCTAACGAATAGAGAAAGATTTTTTACAACAGGTAAAATTTCCTGTGTTGTGCATGTGAATTCGACCAAGAGCTAAATGCAACTAAATTTGTTGCCAGCGTGGCTATTTTTGAATTACGATTGTTGTGCGAATCTTGAAAGAGTATATTACATTCCATAAAAATATATCAACTTGTCGGAAATCGTGTGATTACATAATCAAACCCCTTTGACGGGAAGGGACGGGCATCGTATCTGTCATCGTTAGTAACTGTAGCCCACCAAAGAAAACATTGTACGATTTGTTTTGTCTTTTGTTCTAGTGAATCTAAGGGCGCTTTCTATTTGACAGAACTGACCGGCCAGACCGGGCATTTGGAAGGATTAACTCTACAACGAATTCAAATTAACGCACTTCGGGGATGATATATACTCCTCCAGAAGAATGCGAGGGATTATCTTGCAAGTGTTCCTTCAAATTGTTGCATTTTCTTTGCAAATTATTGGGTCTGACCGGCCAGTTCTGACAAAAGGAAAGCAAAGTCTTAAATGCGCACGCATAAAATAAAAGTCAAAAAAGAAGCAATTTGGGGGCTTATACATGTTGCTAGCTTTTGCTTTCGAATGAAAAGGTTTTACCTGCCAAAATTCTCACCGCAGTCAACGGAAACTCTCGATTCAAAAACATCCTTTTATTTAAACTACATATTTCCGCTCCGTTAAGATTGTCAGTCTACTTTCTGAACGGGAAAATGCAACTATACTTAATAACAACGAACTAGAAACAGAGAAGGGCAAATGCTGATACGGTATTTGTTGAAGATGCGTTTTAAAATACATGCATAATTAAGTAGGATCAACTTTCTCTCGATCACGCAGTTCTCATATAGACGCTCGGTAAAGTTGTCTCGGGAAGGAGGGCTGTCTCGGGTAACCGAGACCATATAAACAGGCCCTTTAAGAGTGTGTTGTAATCGAACTCGGGGCGTGTGTGAGGCAGAATATATATGTTCAAAATTATATCTCAAGTGAGTGATTTTTAGTGCGAGCTTTATCGGGAAAACACTGTGTTGTTAGGTAAACATCTAATTCCCAACAAACTGAAAGATCAATAAATATTCTTTATTATCAGCTTTCATTTGGACAAAAAAAATGCAACACTTAGCGAGAAATAATATTTTCAGTGAATAGCTTTGAGCTGCTTGTTGAAAACAAGTAGGAATAGGACCAAGTCTCAGGTCAGAACGATAAAAATTGCCAAAGATATAAGACAATGGATAACTTAAAAACGTGTCTAGTTCTGGCAACATTTATTACCAGACAGGCAGCATTTTTTAAACGGCGGGTCTAATTGGCAGGTCGCGGGTTGCAGGTCATTGTTTCACCAATACAGAAACTATCCTAAACATTCATAAAAGCTAACCTTAGTCCTAAAAACTTTTGTTTAGGCCTAAACAAAAGTTTTCTAATTAGGCCTAAGGTTAGCTTTTAAGAATGTTTAGGATACTTTCTGTATTGTTGAAACAATGACCTGCAACCCGCGACCTGCGACCTGCGACCTGCAAATTAGACCCGCCGTTTTTTAAAGGTTATCTGTCAAATTCAGATTTTTGACGGAGCCCTCTTCTCTCTGAAAACTTTTTAATAGTCATATATTTTCTTAAATATTCATCGCAAAGAATTAAATGTTATTTATACTTTTTTCAGGATTAACAAATCACAGCCATCATGCTTTTAGAAGCATTTCTTTTTATCCTCATGGGTGGTTTGCTGTACTTTCTTGCTGTGCACCGCCGAAAACGATCCAGGAATTTTCCCCCAGGGCCGCGCCCGCTTCCTTTGATTGGAAACGTGTTTGACATGACAAACTTTAACCATATGACCATGAGGGCTTTAGCCAAGCAGTATGGTGGTATCTACATGTTGACGGTCATGAGTAAGAAGATTTTCGTTGTTGCCGATATTGACCTGGCATGGGACGCATTGGTTCGCCAAGGTAACATTTTCGCCGGAAGGACGGTTTCGTCTGTCGTATTTTCCTTGAATCAAGGCCTTGAAGGCTTCATAATGGGGGATTTTGGATCTAGATGGAAGCTTTTGCGAAAGGTAACTCATTCGGCGCTTCGGATTTTCGGTAGCGGGATTAGAAACCTGGAGAGCAAAATTTATCGAGAGGTCGACGAGTTGTGTTTTCAGCTGAGCCAGGCTCAAGGTGTTCCAATGGACCCAAGGCGTCTTCTTAGATTAGGAGCCACAAATGTCATTTCTTCATGTTTATTTAGTAGCCGATACGATAAAGGAGACAAACGCGTGGATGAATTGATCGAAATGGTCGACGGAACTATATACGTGCTCGGGTCCTCGCGGATGCTGGAAACCTTTCCCTTTATGAGATTTTTTCCTGGAGAAACTCGCACACGTCTCCAGCGAACAATCTCGCTCAGGGAAAAGCTGTTGTCGTCCACATTTCATGAGAGAAAGCGAACATATGAAGAGGGAATCATTCGAGACATTACGGATGCACTCATAAAGGCTCTTCATGATGTTAACAACGAGGATTCAAATACCAAGGGAATGTTGAGTGATCAGTATTTAAAACTTGCTATCTGTGAGCTCTTTACCGCTGGTATGGATACCACTTCGTCGTTTTTGATCTGGTCGTTTCTTTACTTAGCAGCGTTCCCAGACGTCCAAGCGGAAATACACCAGCAGCTTGATGATGTCATTGGGCACGACCGCAGAATACGCTTTGAAGACAGGAGCAGTTTACCTTATTTGGAGGCCACGTTAAGTGAGATCATGCGCCACAGTTCCTTTGCGTTCTTTACCGTTCCCCATCGAGTTCGAAGCGATACTACCCTCGGAAGTTATGAGATTCCAGAAAATTCTCAAGTTATTTTTGATCTCAGAGCTATTCATCATGATCCAAAGCATTGGAAAGATCCAGACCTCTTCGATCCCAAGCGCTTCCTAGATCCGAAAGATGGTAGTTTCATTTGCCCGGCCACCTTCAGTTTTCTTCCCTTTGGTGCAGGCCCAAGGGGATGTATTGGTCAGATGTTGGCCAGAATTGAAGTTTTTCTCTTTGTCGGCCACGTTTTACAGCAATTCAGTTTGAATTGGCCTGCAGACTTTCCAAATCCCGATTTGGAGCCACCAGTCAAAACGATGCGTGGGGTTTTGGAACCGAAATTCTTCAAACTGTATGTCGCAAAAAGGAAGTGATGAGGAAGCTGGGTCTTGCGGATTTTACTTAATTGTACAATAACTGTTTTGGACTTTAATTACGTGAAGACTGGCTGTAATTTGCAGCGCCATTTCTTATTACTTATGTCCAGAAATGTACACACCTTTACCAAAAGTGAATTGGATAAGAATGTTCTTATGGCATTGGTGGGCTCCCGAGTCTATTTTTAGAATGCCCGTTGCCGCGAAAATTATTTGTCATGCCCCTGAAAAACCATGCGTGTCATGGCTTCTCTTGATTGGCTAAAGTGGCGGCCCTTTGTTTATTTTCGCGAATAAAGTGTATCTAAAAATAAGTCCATTTGTGACTGTGCTGAGTCAAGACCGCGCAAATTGATAGAGAAACACTCTTACCTTTACTATTTTTATCTAGGTCGATCCACAATGTGGTGGCACTTTCAATGAAAGTAATTGTTAGGGAGGCTTAATACGGAAAGGAGAAATAAACAAATCCTTATTAGTTGACACCCCGATTTGTAGTTATGCCTGTATTGGTAACTTAAGTCATGGTAATGGTTGATATAATTAAGGGTTATTAGCCTAATTATTAAACCTTTTTGAGTGGTTACCATGCAATATCCTAGGCGTCACCTCTAGTTTGTTGTCTTGGCCGTGCACACGAATGTTCAAGCGAGTGTGTGTATAAATATATAACATGAAAATTTAAAAGAGATTCCATGGTCACAACTATAACGTGTTGCTCAATTATTATATACCGTGTCAGAGAAATGGTATATTTCAACGCTGAACACAACAAAAGTCTCTTGAGCTCTTGCAGATCAATAACTTGCGCGCTTCTGTGGATCAGTATGGAGGCAATAAGGGTCCGTGTAAGTTTTCTTCCGTACAAAAATTTGTCCGGACTCATTTTACCGGAGGTCTTGGTTTACAGAACGCTAACCAAGTTACATTATGATACAAGGGTGACCGTCCCTTAGCTGGTCTTCACGGTATCGGACTCCTAACTAAAGTTTATCTTGTGAAACTTTCCAGTGAGTATTGATTATTGCCGTCCCGACGTATAAAATCATGAACTAAGTTTTACGGAACTTGAGTTTCAGATTGCAACCAGGTTAGGTTAGGTTAGGTTAGGTTAGGTTAGTCAAACTGCAGAACACCAGAAGACGCCTTTGCATCAATGAAGACTGAAAAATAATGCTCAGTGTAGTTTTGTTGCCAATAACCATTGAAGTGCACTGATGCTATTCTTTGTTGTTCGCCGCCAGGGATGGACAGGATCGAAATGGATTGAAATTTGCCAAGAATTAAATGCGATTAGTTCTTTGTGTCATAAATGAGTTTAGCTTCTTCTAAATGGGTTGTCAGGAATGTCGTACGTGTGAGCTAACATGTTATCCAGTTTTGATCTAAAAACAGGGAATTTGGCATGACAGTGCCCGTTAACAATCAACATATTAGTATGTTACTCTTGTTTGGAGTAATTTGAATGTAGTGTAACTGTTTAAATACTCAACGTTTCGATGTAGTCCTGTCTAGGGTGTCTTCATTTGGGGTATTAGTAGACATTAGTATTAGATTCTAACCCACAAATTATTGGAGCTGAAGCCACGTTTCTAGACACTGTTGTGTACAAAGGCAAATGCTTTCAAAATCAATCCATTCTGGGTTTTTTTTTTTTTTTCTTTTTTTTCTTTTTTTTTTTTATTAATGCACTTTTACAAATTACTTACACTAATACAGCATTTAAATTTTACATAGTACTTCTCTATTAAGTAAAAAAAAACAAACAAACGCACAAACAAGTATTGGAGAAGATAACAGAATAGGAAAAAAAAAAAAAAAAAAAAAAAACGCCAACAAAAAGAACAACAACTAACAGTATTGAGCCTCTGCATTACCTTATCTTTGAGTAATAAATATAACAAAAACAAAGCATCATTTATTTTGATTGAGAGCAGAATTCCTATTTTAATCCAGCTTATATTATAATAATGCTATTTGTTTTTTAATTGTTCTTTATTTTATTACGTGATATGCCAATAAAGGTACGTGGAAAAAAGTAGTATTACATCTAAATACATTTTTCTAATTTCCATTGAGTAGTTAATTTCTTTACAAGTTCATCTAGAGACAGTTCTTTTTGAAGATGTTTTGAGGAATAGATATATTGTTTGACCAAGATGATAAGCAAATCTAGCCTGCGTCTCACGGGACCAGAGAGCGTATCAGTTACATGATGTAGATCATGAAAGGCAACTTTTTCATTCGAGAGTGTTATTGCAGTATCTTGGCAATGATTAAACCACGATATAATTTGTGAATAGAGTTTAACAGACTCCGTGCAATTAATAAAAGTGTGTTCTATTGAATCAGCATTAAAGCAATATATACATTTATCATTATCCGCTAAACGAAATAATTTGAGTTCTCTCTTCGTTACAACTGTTCTATGCAAAAAGCGAAAACAAAATTGACGAAGTTTGTTATCCCTGGTAAAGCGATATATGTCTTGAAACTTATTAAACCAATCAACAAATATTTCGGGGAATTTTTCCTGCCACTTTTTAATTCCGCTTGGGACAGTGCAGCTGTAGTTATTAAACAACTGGTAATAATTTTTACAACGTGCTTCAACAAGATCAAAAGAGGTTTTATTTAATGAAACGGATGCGGAAGTCAAAGAGAGGTCCGCGGCAGGTATAACCGCTTGGGCTGCCCTCCTTTTCAAGTCGGATGGAATAGCTGAGATTAATTGGAAGTAATGCAAATAATTTGTAGTAATGTTAAATTTATTCCTGAACTCTTCATACGATAAAAAATTGCCCTCTGCGTTTAGCACATCCTTTACTGTTACAACTCCTTCTTTGAACCATGACTTCCAAAACAAAGTAGAATTATCTATGGTTATCAATTTGTTATTCCAAAGAATGAATTCGCCATTTGGAAAGATGTTAGTTGCGTTCTTGAGATCTTGAAAATACTGAAGAAGCTCTCGATAGAAAAGAGGCAAACCTGTGTTTAAAAGTTTTATATCATAATTACATTTGAGGAGGAATAAAAGGCTTCCATGTTTTCGAAAGTAATAGTTGGGGATTGCCTTCCATTTATCGTCACACGTGCTCAGTAGTCTACCAATCCAAGCCAAGCGCAGTGCTTTAATAACCGTGCGAAAATTAACAAAATTGATTCCCCCTTTCTTTACTGTTTGATACATAACTACCCTTTTTATTTTGTCTTTCCGGTTTTTCCATAGAAAGGCAAAAAGGTTCTCTTGAATAGTCTTAACTACCGACTCTGGAACAGTCAACATGGAAGCTGCATAAACTAGCTGTGATATACCCAAAGCTTTAGCGAGTAAAGACTTGCCGTATATCGTAAAATCTCTTGAGAGCCATAAGTTCAATCTTGTTTTCATTTTCTTATCTTTGGGGGGGGGGGGGGGGGGGTACTCCCATATGAAACAGACGGGGATGCTCGTCGTCTCGCTTAGGGGTGTAAATTTTGGATTTTGGTCTCGCTTAGGGTGTTTCGGGCAAAGCGCCAATATTTTAAGCCGCCAAGGTCAAAATTTGCTTAAGTCACGCCCAGATTGGTCTCCTTTAGGAGTCACAAAAAGCTTGAGCCACGCCCAGATGGTCTCCTTCAGGGGTTAAATTTAAAATTTCCGACTAGCATCCCCGTGTGTTCCATATGGGAGTCCCCCCTTCCCCCTCCTCCGGGGCTGCACGTACCACAGGCAACCCAGTGTACCCTCACGGAGGGTCTAGTTTAAAACAAAATCTCAGTTGGCACATGACGTGTAGCATTCGAGCGATGTACGTAATAGCGATATTTCTCGTTACGTCACCCATTGATGGCATATTGTCTTAATATGCCAACCAGAAGCTAACGGGCTGTTGAAACAATAACTTCTTTTGTTCCGTGGTTGGCTCAATATCAAAAGAAATGTGATAAACAAGAAATATCGCTACAGGATCTGCGGAAAGCCAAGACATTGCTGTCAATTCCTGTCTCTCCTGACTGTCTCTCCTGACAGTATTTCCTTACTTACTCTGTAAGACATAGTTCACGAAAGCTTCTTAAGGTAAGTGAGCTTAATTATCAACTCAATGATCCCTCATTTATTACATCTCAGCTTATTTGCATTTCTCTATGTTTGCATGGTTCAAGTTGCGTGAACCCAATCTGGAGATTCACAATTTTTGTGTCCATTTTCCGACGTCCGTCGTAGTTATTTTATTGCGACCTCTGGGACAAGTGTTTGGCCCGTGACTGTGGCAAAGTTCAGAGTCACTTATTCCTATTTGGACTCTCGTATGTTGGAGGTCGACGAAATTTGGCTTATAACGTGTAAATCTCGTACGGTAATACAGGAACATCAGTTTTCCAAGAGAAAGCGACAGTTTAGAAACATCGAGACTCGAAAGAAAACAAATATACTGAGTTATTTCCTTGGAAGCAGATAATTTCATGATGAACATTTCGTCAGAAATATATGTATAATGCGTAATCATGACTTTCCGTGGGAACAACTTCACCTTGCTGAAATCGGGTAGCCCAAGATGTAAGAAGGCAGGAGACGGATTTAGCCAGGTTCCCCGAGGTTCCCTTGGTAGCCTCTGAAATTCTGCAAATGGCGGGTATAATAACATTTGTTTGGCAAAGCCTGTGACGCTGCTGAAAATTTTGATTCAAGACAGAACCCGTTGTCAACTGAGTCCATGTATTGATTGATTTCTCTGAAATTTGAAAGGATGATTGCTAACGAATAGAGAAAGATTTTTTACAACAGGTAAAAATTCCTGTGCTGTGCATGGGAATTCGACCTAGAGGTAAATGCAACTAAATTTGTTGCCAGCGTGGCTATTTTTGTGTTACGATTGTTGTGAAAATCTTGAAAGAGTATATTACATTCCGTAAAAATATAATCGTGTGATTACATAATCAAACCCCTTTGACCGGAAGGGACGGGCATCGTATCTGTCATCGTTAGTAACTGTAGCCAACCAAAGAAAACATTGTACGATTTGTTTTGTCTTTTGTTCTAGTGAATCTAAGGGCGCTTTCTATTTGACAGAACTGACCGGCCAGACCGGGCATTTGGAAGGATTCACTCTACAACGAATTCAAATTAACACACTTCGAGGATGATATATACTACTCCAGAAGAAATGCGAGGGATTAATATCATGCAAGTGTTCCTTCAAATTGTTGCATTTTCTTTGCAAATTATTGGGTCTGACCGGCCAGTTCTGACAAAAGGAAAGCGCTCTAAGAGTGTTGTAACCGAACTTGGAACGTGTTTGAGGCAGAATATATATGTTCAAAATTATATCGTGAGTGAGTGATTTCTAGGGCGAGCTTTATCGGGAAAACATTGTGTGTGAAAGATCAATAAATGTTCTTTATTTTCAGCTTTCATTTGGACAAAAAAGATGCAACACTTAGCGAGAAATAATATTTTAAGTGAATAGCTTTGAGCTGCTTGTTGAAAACGAGTAGGAATAGGACCAAGTCTCGGGTCAGAACAATAAAAATTGCCTAAGGTATAAGACAATGGATAACTTAAAAACGTGTCTAGTTCTGGCAACATTTATTACGGAAGACAGGCAGCATTTTTTAAACGTTCTCTGTCAAAGTGTGGGCTCCTGTACCCTGGGTACTAGAGGCTGTTCATGCGCGGTTTCCGGTTTCGAGTCGTACAACAAAGCTCGTCCTCGTAGTTTTTTCGCCGCTCGTGTCTTCGGCCGAACAACGCGAGAAAAACCTCTGGTACCCAGGGTAGGGCTCCTGTCTCCCAAATCAAATTTTTGACGGAGCCCTCTTCTCTCTAAGAACTTTTTAATAGTCATATATTTTCTTAAATATTCATCGCAAAGAATTAAATGATATTTATACTTTTTTCAGAATAACAAATCACAGCCATCATGCTTTTAGAAGCATTTCTTTTTATCCTCATGAGTGGTTTGCTGTACTTTCTTGCTGTGCACCGCCGAAAACGATCCAAGAATTTTCCCCCAGGGCCGCGCCCACTTCCTTTGATTGGAAACGTGTTTGACATGACAAACTTTAACCATATGACCATGAGGGCTTTAGCCAAGCAGTATGGTGGTATCTACATGTTGACGGTCATGAGTAAGAAGATTTTCGTTGTTGCCGATATTGACCTGGCATGGGACGCATTGGTTCGCCAAGGTAACATTTTCGCCGGAAGGACGGTTTCGTCTGTCGTATTTTCCTTGAATCAAGGCCTTGAAGGCTTCGTAATGGGGGATTTTGGATCTAGATGGAAGCTTTTGCGAAAGGTAACTCATTCGGCGCTTCGGATTTTTGGTAGCGGGATTAAAAACCTGGAGAGCAAAATTTATCGAGAGGTCGACGAGTTGTGTTTTCAGCTGAGCCAGGCTCAAGGTGTTCCAATGGACCCAAGGCGTCTTCTTAGATTAGGAGCCACAAATGTCATTTCGTCTTGTTTATTTAGTAGCCGATACGATAAAGGAGATAAACGTTTGGATGAATTGATCGAAATGGTCGACGGAACTATGTACGTGGTGGGGTCCTCGCGGATGCTGGAAACCTTTCCCTTTATGAGATTTTTTCCTGGAGAAACTCGCACACGTCTCCAGCGAACAATCTCGCTCAGGGAAAAGCTGTTGTCGTCCACATTTCATGAGAGAAAGCGAACATATGAAGAGGGAATCATTCGAGACATTACGGATGCACTCATAAAGGCTCTTCATGATGTTAACAACGAGGATTCAAATACCAAGGGAATGTTGAGTGATCAGTATTTAAAACTTGCTATCTGTGAGCTCTTTACCGCTGGTATGGATACCACTTCGTCGTTTTTGATCTGGTCGTTTCTTTACTTAGCAGCGTTCCCAGACGTCCAAGCGGAAATACACCAGCAGCTTGATGATGTCATTGGGCACGACCGCAGAATACGGTTTGAAGACAGGAGCAGTTTGCCTTATTTGGAGGCCACGTTAAGTGAGATCATGCGCCACAGTTCCTTTGCGTTCTTTACCGTTCCCCATCGAGTTCGAAGCAATACTACCCTCGGAAGTTATGAGATTCCAGAAAATTCTCAAGTTATTTTTGATCTCAGAGCTATTCATCATGATCCAAAGCATTGGAAAGATCCAGACCTCTTCTATCCCAAGCGCTTCCTAGATCCGAAAGATGGTAGTTTCATTTGTCCGGCCACCTTCAGTTTTCTTCCCTTTGGTGCAGGCCCAAGGGGATGTATTGGTCAGATGTTGGCCAGAATTGAAGTTTTTCTCTTTGTTGGCCACGTTTTACAGCAATTCAGTTTGAATTGGCCTGCAGACTTTCCAAATCCCGATTTGGAGCCACCAGTCAAAACGATGCGTGGGGTTTTGGAACCGAAATTCTTCAAACTGTATATC
>NC_090870.1:62013583-62036083 GCF_036669935.1 Montipora foliosa
TAGAGGACGTCTTAGACGACTAGTATAAATACTGGAAATAAGGTGCACTAAACAGACGTCTAAGCGGTCTAGTATAAAGACGAGACGCAATAAACTGGGACGCACTTAGCAATGAAGCGCACAGTCTCTTTTGTGATTAAATCCCAGTATCTTTTGAAGGAAATTATGAATTTGATTTCTAGCCGTCGAAGTTCAGTGCGTCCTGTATTTATATAAGTCGCACTTACAGCTAGACGGTTAATGCGTCTGGAAGTCTTAGACGTCCTCTAGTATAAATACGGCCAATAGCACAAAAATCTGGCACCGCACTCCGAAATCTCGGTACCGTAGCAATATTTCTCATGCACAGTGCGGTTAATTTTTCGTGTGTAAACAGAACAAACAGAATGCATATTAGGAACCCGTGCTAGAAATTATAGGGGTGCGGAGCACTTATTGGTACCGTGCCACTTTTCAGTGGAGTGCCGTGCCATTAGACCATTTTCGAATTCTCACGGCTGGACTGGATCTAGCATGAAATGGAGGCTAATCTTGGCTAATTAATTTGTGTGGGAAAAGATTTGCCCGCTGTAGCCTCCATTTCATGCTAGATCCATTCCAGACGTGAGAATTCGAAAATGGAATATTTTTGTGCTTGTGTAAAAGGAGTTCAACGCCGTCAGGTCAACAGTTAAATAATTTCCAGTTGCTCGCTTTGTTGGGCAGGTTTCTATATATAAATTGTTCCATGCATAAAATCATTAAATTGTTATTCTGGACCGATGATTTTTGCACTTAAAATCTTTGAAAATGTGTGCGGGAAACTTAATCGTATAGTTCAATTTAAGACTTTTCAACTTGCGGGGCCATGTGTGCTAAAGGACCCGCTGCTCGTACAGAGGACTGAATTACTTTAAGGACGTTCGCGCTACTTGTTTGTGCGCAAAATTTACTGCGCTGATAACGCGACTGTCCTATGTCACGCATTACTTCAAGCATTAGTTACGATCTAACGCCAGGGAAAAATTTCCAGGTCGGCTAAAGAATGGCATATTTATTTCCAATTCATCATGAAACGTAAAAAGAAAGGACCGGGAGGCTAGAAAGGGTCGCCAATCGAGTTCTTTTCCCCTACTTTCATGAAAATAGAGCAGAATTATCTTCTCTTGCTAATCCACTTGAATAGTGCGGACCCATGAGGAAACAGCCAGAGATCATATTTCATAAAAACCACACCCCAGAAGATGAGCATGACGGCAATGGAGAGATAAGTTACAAAACACCAACCAAATAAAGATAACGACTGCTTGAAACTTCGTTGCTATGCTCGAGAAAGTTTTTTTTTGCAAAAACCTTCATCGATTGATCCTGTCTTGGGTTCCAGTCCTTCCCCGACAGGTCTCGCAAAATCGTGACATCACATCGATATTTTACATCATCGGCGAGCCCTATTTTTAAAGACATGAATCACTTGCTCTTCTTACAATCTACAAAATATGATGAAATGAAAAAGATCACAATTTTTCTTTCCTTGTGTCCCGAGTTCCGGAAGTGGTTGTACAACGGGTAGCGCCTGCGAAAACGCTCGTTGAGGATTAACTCTACTGTTTACGATATCCCTAGCGGCATGCAATGCGGCATGCAATAATCTAAAAATCCCACTCCTCTATTTCCATGCACAGAAACCTTCACTTAAACATATTATTTTTATGATTTTCGACGGATGAGTAGATGAGGCTACATCTCGTTATGATGACCCATCTGTCGAAATATTAATTAGGACATTTTCCCTTGCCTTTGTCTCCGAAACAAAGGCGGTGACCTCGCCCCTTTTTTTTTTTTCATTTTTGGAATAAGTAATTTATGATCTAACTTCAGACGAGAAATGAAACAAATTTCAATGTGGGAGGATTTTCGCGCGAACGTCCTTAAACCGGAGAAAACGATGTTTGCTAGACGTTTGCTATCAAATTTGTTTCAAGGTTTTTCAAAAAAGTTTTCATACCGAAAAAAAAATCTTAAAACCGCTTACTTTCCTGACCAGGAGCCCATGTCATGCGCTCCTGTCCTGACATAAAGGTTTTGTTTTAATTAATAACAAGAAAAAGACAATTTTCACGTCTGGGCTGCCTGGAAAGCTTGGAAAGTTTGCTGCGCCCGCGCTTCAGTGGCTGGAAATCAGAGCCTACCGACCCGTCCTAGTCGAGTCCTAGTCTCCTTCGCAGCCCTTATTAGGGCGTCACGCAACGCTCACCCCACAGAGCATTGCGTGACATCCCAGAGCTTTCGAACATGTTGACAAACATGGCGGAGGATGTAAACAATGATTATTCCTCGTCCAAAGTGGAAGAAAAGAAGATCGTGGTAGAATTTTGCCAACTTCAGGAAAAATCACGGCAGCTTTTCAACGCGCTCAGGTTTTGTTTCTCTTTGTCTGCAATTTTTTTATGCGGGACAGTTTTATTGTTCTCTCTTTGCAGTTGATTTTGCATTCCTTGCGTCGTGAGAATCGTTTCAAGAGAAACAAAACTTCTCTCTTCTCTATTAAGCATTTGGCCACCTATTTTTTGGCCCAGTTGTCGGATTATTGTATTTCGCAATTCAATCGTTCTTCTTCGCGTTTGGGATAATTTCGATAAATGGGTGGAAATCCAGGTGAAATCCTAAATAGTAAT
The DNA here is from genome assembly GCF_036669935.1 of Montipora foliosa. Taxonomy (NCBI): domain Eukaryota; kingdom Metazoa; phylum Cnidaria; class Anthozoa; order Scleractinia; family Acroporidae; genus Montipora; species Montipora foliosa. The sequence continues at coordinate 62,016,238 of NC_090870.1, forward strand.
GGAACAGTATTTAGTGCCGTGAAGGCCATTTCTTATGGTCAAGTTGCTTGCACACTCAAGAGTGTTACCTATTTGACAATAGTAAAACTTTTTGCCACCAACTTGTGAGCGCTATTGCCAGATGCAGGTATGACAACTTACAATACTGAAGCTTCTTGTTGCAGGGATTTGCCGCAGTTTGGCCATAAACATTGGCAGACTCATTTTGGAAAAACGTTCGACGTTTACACCAGGGTAAGTAAGGAATTATTGTTATTTTATCCCTTGCTTACCTGATACTTTTTGATTGAAAACCTTCTCAGACTCTCAGTTTGCATTTTTTCTCCTTAGCTTTGGAAGTTCCAGCAGAAACACAGGTAAGGTTTTGAGAACATTTACCATTATTAAAAAGCGTACTTACCTTAAAATTTAGACGTCGTGAGTACACATTGTACGCATTGTTGCATTGGAGACACTGCATTTGTGTGCAGGAAGGATGAAATGGATCTGTAAGGGGATGCAGGGAGGAGACAGTGAAGAATGGAAAATTTGCAGGACGTTGGTAGCAACATGTTGAATGGAAAGTTCTTGAATACGGTAACTGCCCCTTCCCAAATGCTCACTAAGTGGGGAGTCTGAAATCAACTTGAAGCAGACGAAATCAAAATTAATGTTCTTCATTGTTGAGATGGGATAAAACTCCAGTATCCAGAGGAAAACCTTTTAGAGCAGATTGGAGAACCAAAAATATTAACTTAACCTTTTTGTGGTTCCAGGTCATGATCAAGAAAATCAATCCTGGGTCTCACTTGATCAAGAGGAGTTTGGAACCTTCTCCTCCTCTCTAATATCATGACTTCCCCCTATTCAAAATCATAAAATTACAATCATGGCCAAAAAAACAAAAATAATGGAGACTACTCCAATGAATTTTCAGGTGTCTCTAAGAGACAATGTGGGAGGCGCGGTGGCCTCATGGTCAGTGTGTTTGACTCCAGATTGAGTGGTCTGGGTTCGGGTCCTGGCTGGGGACATTGTGTTGTGTTCTTGGGCAAGACACTTTACTCTCACGGTGCCTCAGTGAGTCTCTACCCAGGTGTATAAATGGGTAACGGTAAAAATGCTGGGGGTAACCCTGTGATGGACTAGCATCCCATCCAGGGGGGAGTAGAAATACTCCTAGTCGCTTCATGCTACAGAAACCGGAGATAAGTGCCGGCCTGGTGGGCATTCTAGGCTCGTAGCTGACTTTGCCTACCCCAAGTATAATACTCATGAAAAACTTAACATTATATCAGGGGCATTAAACAGTTCCCTTCCCTTTGAGAATTAATATATATTTGAGTTCAAGTACAGTGATAATGGTACCCTGCGAGCAGTTGGTTTCTCCTATGCTTCCTGAGAGAGAAACCACTGCGAGCAACCGTTTTAATTTTCCATCGAGCATGTGCGAAGTACGTCACACCCCACGTGATGTATTTGACGTCAATTTGTCTTATTTCACGGGAAATCACTTCACAGCAGGCTCGTCTAAATGCTGCAGTTACATAGCTGAAAGCACGCACAAGCACCAAAACAAGTTTATTAACTTGTTTTACCGGTTTAAATTTAATTTATTCGTCCTTTGCGCTGGACGGCGGCACACTCAAAGAGGCTAATGGTTGCTTGCAGTGGCTTCTCTCTTGGGAAGCATAGGAGAAACCAACTGCTCCCAGGGTATGATAATGGAGTGTGAGCATGTGTAATGCAAAATGTTGACCTTTGTGCTCAGTACATAAAATTCATACCATTTAGGGATACTTGTGCTAGCATATCTAAAGTTCCTCAGAGTTGACTCCAATGTTATTCATTATATTGATATCGTTGTCCATACGAGATTCAGCATCATTTACCACAGATATTTCTTTCCTTTCCCTGGTTGTTCAAAATGGTGGTTAAGGACTTAAGAATGCAGGATAAAATCAATGACCCAAGAGGGTACCTCTTTGGAATTACCCTAGAGAAAGTACCCCGCATTTGGGACTTAAGATTTCTTCTAGCATATTTGTATTAATAATAATAATAATAATAATAATGATAATAATAATAATAATAATGATAATGATAATAATAATAAAAGTGTCCCAAAAGGTACAGTTTTTTAGCAGTTTTTATCTGAAATACGGTATCAATTTTGACCATTTTGTTGTGAATAGGGTATGGTAAATGTTCACTCAAGTCTTGAATTGAGTATGTTTTTTTGGAAGAAACTTCTTCATCATTATTAGGCGATAAGACCCTCAACAAAGCCCTTCTCAAATTATTAAGCCAACTGTGTAACAGCTGAGATAGGTCTGAAATAGGCTATCAAATTTTTGGTCCTAATTGCCCCCCAAGCACATGCCTTGCTATCTTGCCAGGCACAAATCAAAAGTGACCAACCAGGATCTGTTCTGTAAGTTTAAATTGCTACAATTGTCAAAAATGACATTTAATTATTTATTAAAAGCAATGTACCAATGGTAGAGGATTATATTTGTCTTATGAAGGATTCATCTTCTTCCCATGTTATCTTCCCAAACCACTAATATTTTAAATTTGTTACTTCTTACTGGCAGGTCAATTCTGGATTCCAAATATAACCTGAAAAGGTGGCAAATAGGAGAAATTGCATCAAAAATTGGACAATTGTATTATCACTACTAGTAAGATTATGATATGTTCTGTTATTGATTTGTTATGTTGCTGGTAATGGATCGGGACATCGCAAAAGTTTATTCAAAACAGAAAAATATTTAGAGCTAGGTGCATGTTAAAACTATGATGATCTACGAGAAAGTGGGTTTAACCTAATTTTAACTGTGATCAATTATTTTGCATCAGATGGATGACTTTTCATTGACTTTCTTAGCCTTAGAACAAGTGAAGCTAATTATCTTCATGAATCATTCGCCTTTTACTCTGCCATCCGATCCAGAGCATACTACAGTCAAGCAAGCAAAGAGGAAAAGTAAGTACCACTGTGAAGATTCTTATTGTGGGTGGGCTGGCCCATTTAGATGAGCATTCAAGTATCACGCTGGAGGTCACAGGTTCATTTCCTGCCAATTGCTCAATTGCCATTCAATCAACTCCGGCCAGTGTTTCACCAAAAGAAAATGCTGCCTTTCTAATCACATCTGCACATAGTTAATATGATCTGCATAACAAATACATTTAGATTCCATGTTTGCCATGCATCTGTTCAGTAATAAATCACAGATTACATCAAAATTGTGGTGAGAACAAAAAAAGTGACATGTGAGGTGATAGCCGAGTGTGTCACTGATGTTCTTACTATATTTTGAGATCTATTACTGAACAGACTGTGGGCCATGTATCATACACCTTATTCCAAAGTGGGAGCCATTTAAATATTCATTTGTTTTTATTCAAATTAGCCCTTGATGCCTCGTTCTTAAGCTTAAAATTCGAAAGAATATTTTATCTTGAACGAGGCAGCAAGGGCCAATTTGTATCCGCATAAATCAGTGGCCATTTTGGAATAAGGTGTATCGTGCATTTCTTTCTCATTGAAGTCTGTGGGAAGGTTATAAATGTCACACACCTTTCTCCAAAGAATGTAAATTGTGAAGGGTAAAACTTAGCTATTTGCTATTGCAAAAATAGGTTCATCTCATATCCACATGACATCATGCTTTCATTACAACCCAATTTTTTCATAGTCTTTGAATTTTGCCTTAATACTTTTTCTATCCATTTTTTAAGGTCTGATTTGATGGTGAAAAAGCTGCGTTACTATGCCCGCTTTATAGTTGTCTGTCTTCTGCTTAACAAGGTTGATCTTGTTAAAGAACTGATACAGGAACTCCATCACTATCTAGAGGAATACGTCAGCGTCTATGAAGCGGACGACGATGAAGAGTGGAGACTGGTAATTAGTGAAGTGACAGCATTTATGGAGGTAATGGTCCTTTCCCGCTAAAGTTTAGGCTCGAATTGATTACCTGTTTTGTGCTCCCGCGTTCCCCCGCGCACATCACGGCTGGATCACTGGATCACTGGTCCAGCCAATTGTATTTTCCACCACTCAGAAAGTCGCCTGCCTGCTCAGTACCAAATACAGTTGGCTGAAAATACAAATACAATAGCGACAGGTGCTACGTCTTGAACAAAGAAGTGATCCAGTGATCCAGCTGTTTGTTGGGAGGACGATGTTGACCGCACTCCAAAAACGGCTAGATATCGAGCGTAGCTGAAGTTATGTTGAGTTTTTGACGTTGCGAAAACAAAAGAACGGCGAATTCTTGTTAAAATTGGGGCTCAAGTGGGGAAACGTAAGTCTTGTAGATACCTAATCCCAACATACTCGGGCTAAATTGATTGGTCTGAGTGTGCGGTGCGGGATTTTGTTTAGCTAATCAAGACAGGACAAGACAAGAGGCCGCCCGAAATTGTAGGCAACCCGAAGGCTCCTTTTTCATTAGCTTCTACCGTAACTTACGGCAGGGGTAGGCGTTACTTCAATCCCTTCGCATGCACAACTTCTCCCCAGTGGCACTGGTACTCATTTTACCTACCACAAATGGATGGAAGGCTGAGGGAACTTTGGAATATGCACGAGCTGGGATTCGAACCCAGAACGCTGAAAAGCAGTCCGAGAGCGATATCCACTACTCTGTGTGCACTCCCTCAATCGTTGTGGTATTTAATCTCAACCTTTAATCAATGGGGATGGAAGATACTTTTATGAGTCTCTTTAAAAGACACATACCCTTCCAACATGTAATACAATTGCATAGATGACAGCTTCGAGCCTAGAAATATTAGCTGTTGTCACTGAATCTGTATGGTTCTTGTTTCTGTGTGTAGGCAGACTCTCTTGTGACAGTTATGGCCCCGGATGTGGTTCCCGTCATTCTCTCACACAGGATCGGCGAAAACGTAAGCAAGACTCAAAAACTGTACAGAAGTATGCTTCAAATGGCAATTCAAACTCGATTCTTCTGGAAACTGCTTGTGAAAAGGAGAGACTTTTTTATGCTATGAGGTTCTTCACGTTTTCTTAATAGTAAGCGTAAGCGAGGACAAAGACGACGATTACGAGAACGCCATAAAATAATAGGTTTCATGAATAGAAACAATGGCTTTGAACATGCAGCACCCCCGTTTTAACATTGGTCCATTTCTTTTCCGTTGTTGTACTGAAAACGACGTGAAACGACGCTGAAAATCTGGAGTGGAGACGATAAACTTTCGATTTTCTCTCTCCAAATTTCTACACCATTCATACCAGTTTTACTACCGGAAAGTCATAACCACGTGAAGTTATATTTTCAGATGACAGTCTCGTATTAAGTCGTTGTCGTCCTTGCTTAAGCTTCATGATGTTAGTCATTCTCGTCCCCAGAGGCCGCGATTCTTTCGGTCAGCACCAAGAATAACGACCTCGGGCAACCTCTGGCTGGTTCCGAAATACGCGCAGTCTCTGTGGGGGTCTATTTTAGTAACAGCTACTAATTGTTTCAAATTTCTGAGATTGCGTAGAAGCTCGCAGACGAGCCGGAAGTCCGTGATTCGTGGGACGAGAATGGATGTCTAATAGTACGATGCTACGGGTTCATTGGTAAAAAGTAAAAAGTCTTTTGCAGACAAATTCGGTCGATTCCTCTTTCTGCGGTAGAAGGGTAGATAATTTCGATGAGATATATATATATATAAACGTGTAAGATGTGCTCTGTCTGTACTCAAAGGATTTCAGTAACTTTCAAAATATACCTGGTTGTAATGCAATTCTCGTGCTCTGATTGGTTCACTCAGTCTCGGTTATCAGCTCATATACCTTGGTTTGACCTTATATGGTAAATGATTGATCTAAGTGTTGCCAAGCTAAAAGTTTTTTCGCCGGAAAGCGAAATTTCTCTCTGAAGAAAGCAAAAAAAAAGTTTTTCTGGAGGGCTGGGTTAAATTCCAACGTTTAGAAGTACGCGAAAAGGTAAGAAATGTTTTTGTGACGAGCCTGCGTCTGTCTGACCACAAGGTGTTACACGACATCGCATCGGTTCTCATCAGGTTTTTTTGATTTCGCTCGGATTTGGTCGCTTTTTTCGCTCGCATTTCGTACTTTTTAAACTTTTGGAGTTTAAAGGAATTTAATACACTGTAAAAAAATTATTCCATTCGCGCTTGTTGGATATGAGACTGGTTATAGCCAACTCGGCGCTACGCGCCTCGTTGGCTATTTACCATCTCATATCCAACGTGCGCTCATGGAATAATTGTTAAATAAACCCTGTCTACTATCATGGTAAAATTATCTTTTCTTCCATTTTCGTTATTCAGGAAATTCCGCCTCAAAGACCTACCAACGCGACTTCGTTATCTCTTCAAGAAATCATCATTGTGGGAACTTGTGAAAAGCAGGTACACACGAAACCACAAATTTTATTTGCAAACTATGACGCCTCGGCTGGCAGGCTATTCGTAGGGTATTTAAATTTGAATCTGTGAGGAAAACTTGAGACTGCTAGCAGCCGTTTTCTTTCGGTGGTGCGACACAAACTGGGAATTATGCAAATCAGTTAGCAGAGTTTCCAGCACCTTACAGCTACACATCTCGAACTTTGTCGCGCGTTACGAAAATTAGTAGAAGAGAGAGACTTCTCACAGTCTACTGGAAACTAAAGTGGGTATTTTGTTTCAAAGGTGAAGTTTAGCGAGTTAACGTTGGACATGTTCCGGATGCTACAGGCCCTCGAAAGAGAACCTGAGGAGGCGCCTTCACGTACCTTGGTCACTTCTACAGAGGTCTCTGAGAGCCTCGATTACAGGGTGAGGCTCGAGTTCAAGAAGTTTAGATTGTGGGATCTGGGGAGAATGAAAGATGTTGTGAGGTTCAGTCTTCAAGAGATTTTCTCCTCACAATCTAAGCGCCTCCACTAGATTACTTTAAATTGAAAAAAAAAATGAATTGAAGAGAGAATCATCGGGAAAACAAGGAGTGGGGGGATGGGGGGTGGGGGGTCTCCTGGGGAGAACATAAAGGAAAGGGAAAAATACAATGGGCTACAGGAAAGCTGATTCCACTAAAATTGTTAGGTAAGTTTGCATACATCCACGAAACGGTCGCTCTTGATTGCCCTACTGGGTACTGTGTAGTTTACAAACATCTTTTTCTTTCAGGAGAGCAATGGCGAAATCGTCCATTCGTCTACCAAGCGACCCAATCCTCATAAATATCTTCTCTACAAACCAACCTTAACACAGTTGTACGTCTTTCTGGCTTGCGGAGTTAAGGTTAGCGCTGGAATGGTGTTATCTTTTTTGTTGTTATCATAACTAGTCTATTTAATAACAAAGTTACGTAAAGAGCGAGGGCCCACGCCACGATACACGCTCACGTATTTTCTTGTGTCTTTCAACTAAAGTAACTGCAAACCAATTGCAAGGTCAAAACCAATCGGAGACTTTTACGCACGCGCAATCCCTTTTCTCGAGTTTTTAATGCGAATCAATATCGTGCCCAGTCTTCGTTCAAGCGCGCGCAGAAGGGGCAAAGAATCTGGGCACGAGATCAAATGTGAAGAGGCTTTGAACATTGATGATCGTTCCTCTTTTCGTAGTTTACTTTTTTCCGCTGTAAAACACGACGAATGCTAGTTCCTTTGATACTGTTGTTTTAAAGAAAGGAGCTAAAATACGGATAAAAGAGAAAACAAGAATAGTTCTATATAGAATGGGTATTTGACCTTCGAGTTTTTTTTTTTCGTTTCGGTTCCAGGAACTTCCCAACAATGGGGTCATGTTGCTGTATATTTCTGGCGATGGCTGCCCCGGAAGCGCGAAGGCAGTAGACGAAGGTGAGCGCACGGCACTCTCAATTATACTGCACTAAAAAACGATGGTCTTCTAACAAGTATCTCTTTTTTACAGGTCCTTATGAGATGGGAGGCGTCTCCATGTCACACAAAAAAGCTGGGAACGAGGAAAATGCTCGGCGCGCAAGGGCTAACTTGAAAGATGTTCACTGGTGTGTGATATGTGTACTGTATTCATGTCAACGTTCATCTGAAGGGGCTTTTGGGAAGTAGTGATAAATTATGACGTTGCATACGGACCAGCATGTATAAAAGAAGATGTTCGCGCCCGGGCAAGAACGCTTACCTCTATCTTCGCCAGAATTTCTGGCATGCGCAGTGAAGTGGTAGCCAGGAAACTGTTTACGATCTGGCATCGGAAACGTCAAGTTAAATTCACGCCAAATGTAATTTAGTACTTGTAGCGCGCGAGAAACTAATTGCACGTTTCCTTGCACGTGAAAAGCGTGCACAGATTTTGTAGCTAATGATTGGTGTGCTTTAGTTTTTACCCAGAGGATCTTGTGCCCTTCAGCAGGAAGCCGCTTATGTTGATAGTTGATAGCTCCAACAGTAATGCTTTCATGGTGAGCATAAATTGATTTTCCTTGCCGATTTCAAGAGAAATATGGGGTTTCGGCTTCATCCTGTTGCTATTATCAAATGTGGTTTCCCAATAACAGTTATTCCATGATCGTGCGTTCGATATGAGATGGTGGGGAGTTTTAGGAACGATATATCAGTGGTTGAACGAGGAGAATGATCATGCTGCACGTGCGGCACCCATTTTAGTTCATTTCTTTCATGTACTTTTGGAAAGAACAATGTGAACAATGTGAAATGACCAAATGTGAAATGACCAAATTAAAGGTTTTCAAGTCACGTTTTTGGAGTGGGCTACCTGTTGTACACTCACTGTAACTATGCTGTTTGTACATTAACTCCATGTTCCGGGCGTTGCTCTCACATGCAACAATGTGTTGACGCGAACGGACCCGATGCCTTGTCGTTCTTCTTTCGTGTTCTTTATCGATGGTCGAAGGATCCAGTGTCCTTTGCGGAGAGCTGTAAAGCCAAGGCGTGCGTTGGACGTTTTACTGATTGCTTGATTACGTTCGAATTCGCATGACTTACTTATCACTGAAAGTTTTCACAGTACTCTGTCTTGTTATGGTAATTTCAAATATTCTTCCATGTTATGTAGACCACTCATGCATCTATCGGATCTATCGGATTGTTGTTGACGCGTCGTCGTCGTTGCTGAACTCATATCCAACGAGCGCGAATGGAATAATTGTTTCATTAAATTTAGGGCCTGTTTACATGGAGGCGAGGTAACCCGCCTGCCCATATAAACTCTTATTTTTTCAGCCTCGTGTATACATGATAGGTGCGGAAACCCGCCCAGCCATGGTGACGTTTTGCCATGAAAACGCTTGAAGGCGGGGTAACCCGTCAACCCGGGGTCGGCTCCTGTCACAATATACTGCCTTTGGCGGAGGCGTTGCAGTATAAAAGTGTTAAGAAGAAGCTACAGAACTGAAAAGTTGAAGCTAGAGTAGCTAGTGAGTGTAGAAGAGCATTAACCCCCAAATGCGTCCTTAACCCGCCATTTTGTCTGTTTACGTACTTGGCGACCACGCAGTTGCCTCGTGAAAGGTCACCCTGGAGCCCCGGGGTGGTAAGATTTCATGTAAACGTGAACTATTTTTCAACCCCACCCAGGCAGGTTACCCCACTTACCCGGGTTATTACTTGCAAACTCTGAACTAGACGATCGGAAGGTGTTCGAATTTTATAGAAGGACCGACGCAGTCAGAACGCAGAGAAGCAATATCCTGGGTGGGAAATTTAAAAATAGATGATAACCTGGCAGAAAGCAAGTAGCTGGTCCATTCAAATTTTGTAACTTTGCCGTTCTGTTGCATTAAGAAGCGAGTATTTATCTGTAATTAGCAAACATTGCGTGTTTTGATTTTAGTATTTCCCAGCTTTGTTCGGGCAACCACTAATTTGTTTGATGTCACCAGTTATGGCTCCGACAACAATGCAAGGTAAATACCAGAAGTATCAGGAAACAGAGTTAAACGAAATTTAACTTGTAGCTCAACAATCAATTAGATCGAGGGTTTTTTAGTTTTCTCAACGAAATCCCTATGAATCCTAGTCCTACCCATGATATTGAAAGATATCCATTTTTAGTTGTAGTTTTTTTTCATTATGAAAGATGGAAGTAGGCCATGTGAGCTGATTGAGTTGTCTCACAAATCCAGAAACTTGCAATCGGGACATTCTAGAAGCCTTTGATGTCAGTTTTGTTAAAGTACTTACTTAGGTTGTTTCCTTAGATTACAGGCTACAGGTAGCCTTTCATCACTTAGTTGTTAGTGGCTCACGAGTCTCTGGGGATCACACGGTCCGGTTTCAGTAGGAGTATTGTTATTCCCCATTTGATGGGATGCTAATCCATCGCATGGCTTTTCCTCTCTTCCCTCACCCCGTGACAGTATGTCGTCGGAACCAATGTATACCTGGGTAGAAAGATAGTGTGGAGGAAAGTTTCTTAGCCAAGCTGAGGAAACAGCACTGTGAGAGAGCGAGGACTCCAGTCAACGATCCTGGGATCGATAAGTTTTGCACTGCATTTACTAGACCACCGTCTCAGGATACGCATCGCTTATTTGTGCTTTATGCCTAAAACGTCTCTCGAATCTTGCGTTTTTAATTTTTTTTTCTTTTGTTCGTGCAGAGCAAAATCGAAAAGGGAGCTTATTGACGTTGTTTCTCGTCAGTCCGCTTGTGGCCTTCTGTTACGTCTGCAACATTGCTGACCTCCGCAGTGATTTGTGGGATAGCTGTCAACGGCAAGTCCGACGCATAATGAATGACTGTCTACGAATATTTTACGATTGGTCCCGATGTGTCGGTAAGTTCCAGAGGGGGGTAGGGGGTATGGGACATTCTGGAGATATGCGATATGCTTGTGTCCGAAGCCTTTACTTGATGTGATCAAACCTTTTCAATTCTTTCAACAGATCTTGCCTTTTTTCAGCTTCTTGATGACGAGTTTCTTCGACTGATGATTCTTCGTTTTATTTTTTGTTTTTACACCGTGCATCTTCATCGAGCATTTAAGGTATGTTGTCATCAGCAAGGAAAGGAAAGGAACTTTATTTAAGTGTCTAGTCGGAGCACTTATTGGGAACACTGTAAGCTGAAATTAACAATTAACGCAAATCAAGTAAAATGTTGGCTTTTGAGGAGAGTTGAAACCGGAGTACCAACAAACTCAACCCACATATGACGCAGAGTCGGGCCGCATTCGTGGGAAGCGAGTGCTCTCACCACTACGCCATCCATGCACCTCTGCATCAGAGTGTATAAAAGGCTGTAGTTGATATTATTTAAACCTGGTTGTGAGAGTCTACTTGATGTGGCGCGGTTCAGTGGTCCATTGGATCGACTTGCGCATGCTCCAGCTTCAGATCCAGCTCCAGATCCAGCTCCAACCACAAACGGGATTGTCTTGTTCAGTTGAGGTTTTAAGCATGTTCGGTTTCACTTGAATTGTTACTTTCTGATACGTAAGTGGATTACCTTTGAACTGTAGCTTGCTAGCTTCTTAGACTTCCACTATAAACCAAGCACATAAAGCTCTAGGCCAGTGATAGCGTAGGGACATCACCAGCCGCGTATCTTCCCTAAATTGAACGGCGAGCATTCGACGAGTCACGCCTTATATCTTTCCGAAATTGAACTATATTTTGAAGCAAATAATCTCTCTTTTGTTTGTGCATTAAAATGCGATGGTGCTAAGCGCAGTAAACTATAAATTACCTCTTACTAACCGAGTTCAAGGTCCATACTGTAAGTTACGGACCGAGTCTTTCTTTCCACTGATCTATCGCCCCAGCGCGAAGGCCAAAACCCAACAGGAAAAACGAGGATCCGTAACTTTCAGTACCGGTTAGTGAGATATCTACTATATCTCTGAGATAATAAGGCACGCGGGAAAGGAAACTAGTTGAAGTCAAGAGAAACATTCAACTGCAACGAATGATTAGCATGCGTAAAAATCTAAAAAACAAATAAATCTTCTTGGCTTTCTGAAATGGTTTGCTTGCGTGATTTAAAGTAGTTTCACAAGTTTAATTTACATAAACAACGAAAGTCTTGCTAAAAAATGTTGCACGGACCCTTGTCCCGTAAATCAAAAGCTGTCGTAGTTTCCTTATGCGCTTGATTCGATTAATTAAGAGAGAGGCGTGAGATTTAGTCGCAAGGTAACTGACAGTACCTTGCGTTTTTTTTTTGGTTGTTTTCTAAAGGGATCAGACTACTATCCAAAGAGCTTTCCCAAGCTGCCGGCAGAAATACTACTTAATGGAAGTCTTGAAAAGCAAGTTCTTGAACTAGCTTCCATGTTGGATGTTCGAAGTCTTTTTTATGAGATTGGAGAAGGACCTCCAATGGATTAAACAGCCACTGCGCAGGCGTAAACGTACTGCTGGTTCAGGAAAGCAAGTGCTACCTCACTGTACCACAATGCCGCTGAAAGAGGAAGAGTATTGTCGGTCTTCGGATAGTCATTGAGTTACCAATCTCTGTTGCGTTTATGTAAGGTTGGAAGGAATTCATCTTGAAGCTGGACTTCTGTTATGACGTATTTGTGATGACAAATATTTTTATAAATTAAGAACAAATATCGCAAACCAGTGTTAATTTTCTGAGCACAAATGACATACATTTGCTCTGCAGAAGAAGCCGAAGTTCTTCTAGCAAAGCAAACTTTTCAGTGTATTAAATGAGAATGTAACTGGTCAAGTTTTGTGCATTAAAATTTGATATAGTTTTTTTATGTCTAGTTTGGGTCCGCAAATATAAATCATGATATTTTTCAAGTGGAGTTTCCATGTATTTTTCTTTTTCCTTTGCTGGCATTTCATAAAATGGAGATAAATGTAGCCTTCAACTCCACACCCGCCTAACAGAAAAAAAACTGATCGATTTGATTTTATCATGTTTCCAATTATGCACCTGCACTTGTTTTTCTCGCTTTAAATGATGTGAAACTCACCATCAACTCTTAAGAGCCATTTAATACCTATTTTCTGTTATTTACAGTAATGCATATGAACTTAGGAGAGCTAACCTCGATCAGATGATTTAGAATATAATAACAGTGCATATTTTTGAAGGTGCGCTCGTATTGGCTACTCAAACTTGGAATATAGGGAAGCAGGAGCTCATTAAGGGGAGCCTCTATCTCCTATACTTTGCCTCGGAGTCAACCCTTTCCCGAGTAGATTTATTTATAGAACACCTCCCTTGGGAGATTCAGCACGCTCTCTGTTATAAAAGCCAATCAAAAAACAGAGCTATCTCAGCGTCAATGGAATTATGATACTTTTCGCGGGAAAAACCTGTTCCTAAAAATAAATTTACTCGGAAAAGGGTTGACTCAAGGAATTAGAGGAGATAGAGGCTCCTCTTGATGAGCTCCTGAGGGAAGATATCTATTTACAAACATTGTTTTGTTATTCCAGTTTACCAACCACAGGAACAAAAGACCTTTCTTTTCCACAGCCAATGGTGCTCTGGTTGACACATTAATGACGTCAACGATATCTTCCCTATTCACCTCCGAGCAACTCGCGCGGGATTTGCGCACGAAAATATTGCAATCGCTGCAGCCATAAATGAGTGACTTAAAATCATCTTTTTGCGCTATATTATCTCACTGTTTTAGTATACACTAAAACAACTATTCACCTCAATGTTGGTGGTTAGTGGTGGATATTTACTTCCCCGCTTCTCGGCTCGGTAAATATCCACCACTAGCCACCTCCACTTCGGTCAATAGATGTAAAGTAAACGAATGTCAAGGTTTATCTTAGATCCAGTTGAAGAAGCGCCAGGACTAATTGAAAGCTGGACTCTTTCTCGTCTTCTCTGTACAGTTGGACTGGAACGAGAATATGGTTGCGGTTAATTTGCATCTCGAAACCCTGTCCACGCGCACCAGCTTCTATTTTATGCTCAAACCAGATCAACCGCAAGACTTCGAATCAGCGGGATAAAGTTGTAGCTAAGACTTAAGAAGGGAGGTACGCAAAAGGTGAGCCTGCTTCCATATTATCGTAACTTGTGGTTTATTGATGCAGGTTGAATCGTAGTCTCTCCTCGATGATGGCGGAAGAATTGGTAAAAAAAAAAAAAAAACTTGCTACAGTGAGTGTCATTTCAGACAATCTTATTTACGTCACTCTTCTCCACTGATGGCGGTAGAACGTTTTAAGAAAGTGTTCCTATCCAATGCAATCTTCATTCCTTCCTTCGTAGCAACGCTGGCTGTACGCTGCATGCAATTTACTACTTCGTTAGGAAATGGCAGTTTGGCTTCAAGTCTCCTCGTCGCCCTAGCTTAAAAATTTGTTCTTTTAGTACTTTTCTCTGCGATCAACTCCCACATCTTTTGACTGTAGACTCTAGCTGGACTTTCACTGTCATGACAGGGGAGGGGTAGGTACATAAAGATTTGAGGCAAAGTGTTCTTTGAGGTATTCTCCTCCTTTTTCGTCATACTCCTCCCTGGTAACACTGACTGACTTAAGATTGGTGCTCAGTGCCCTCGCCCACTTGCGAGCTCCAAACCACGCGTCAAGCGCAGGGTTAGCTGAAGAAGTAACAAGGAAAGCAAAAAACAAAACTGTAAACAACAACTACAGCTGATTTACGATCGAAACGCGCAATAGAAGGACTGGCCAGCGTGTTGATAATTTGGCAATCAACCGTCGAACCACAAAGAGCTCTGTGAGAGCCATTGCGAGGTTTTTGTTCTCCTCGATTCGCTATTGCTAGGCTATGGCCGTTGGCCGCCCGAAGATCTGCGATGATTACCAAATCCAAGCTTAAATAATGAGATAATAAAATAGTACTGAGAAAATCAGGAACAGAGCTACGTTACCAGCCAACCCAACCCAACATTGCGAGAATTCCAGAAAGTTGCCTTAAATTTTGAGAACGAAAATATCTAAATCGACATTAGTAGTTCTCAGCGAATTCTGATTTTGTTGTACTGTTGTCTTAAAGTTCACCAACCTGCTGTGATAACTTTAAATGTAGACTGAAATGGTCGAATGGCTAACAGCTCCCTCTCTAAGCGTACTTGAAAGTTTGGAAATTTCGTGTTTCCTCCCGTCACGAAAACATTCTACAAACAAGAAACACGGATACTGGGTTTCAGTCGATTTCAACCTTACTCAAGGATTTCCGTCCGGATAGTCCGGTTGGGGTTTACTCCCTCATCCAGAATGAGCCCTTGCTAATTACATCTCATGGTTTGTGTTGCCGTGCTCTGGATTATACATGAATCGTACAACGTCTTCAACAGACGCCTTATGTACGCTTTCAGCCCGATCTAGTTTAGTTTCGCCCTTATTGGAAGTGGTGAGAGCACTCGCCTCCCACAAAATGTGTTCTGGGTTCGATTCCCAGATTTGGAGCCAAGCGGGGGTTGAGTTTGTTGGTTCTCTACTCTGGGGCCCGTTTCTCGAAAGTCCCGAAAACTTTTCGGGCCCGAAAAGCCATTTATGAAATTGCTAACCGCTTGTTTTCAAAAGCCGCTCTTTTCACATGTTTTCAAGTTAACTAAACGAAACACGTCTGTCAAGTTTGACGACTTAAATCCTCTCCGTTCTTGAAATACAAAGGGAATTGTGACACTCGAAAATGCCCATAAAGTTTCGGGACTTACGAGAAACGGGCCGCTGATCCGAGAAGGTTTTTCTCCGGGTACTCCGGTTTGCCCCTCTACTCAAATCAAATCTGTGATTTGATAGAGCGGTTTTCAACGGATTGTCATAAGTAATTAGCGAATTGCTTTGGTTTTCAATTACTTCACTCAGTGATTGGTTCAAAGTTCTCGCACCATTTTTTCAACCAATGAGAAGTGAAACCAAAACCACATTTTCCCGCGCTTTGTGACGGCTACGTGTAATTACTTCGAGTTTTGAGTGGTTTACTGAATTGTCCCCGTCATTTTGGATTGGCCAAAGTAATTACTTTGGTTTTGGTTTTATGACACTCGATTGAAACTCGCTCTAAACCAAGGATTATTAGTAGAGTAAGTTGGTTTGTTTGTTGGTTTTAGCTGTCAAAATATTTTTCTTGCAAACTAAGCAGCCTTTGAAGTTATCCCTCACTGGATGGTCTTCCATTACATAAAGGGCTAACAGGCTGCAGCAGCGACAACGCCACAAAGCAAGAATATTATTAGTTGAAAAAAAAAAATAAAGAAAAAGAATCGTGCTGCATGTGCGGCACACATTTCACTGTATTTCTTTGACGAGTTTGTTACAACGTGCTCCACAAAACAACAACATCGAATGACCAAATTTCTGGATTTGACGACAACCTAAGCATACAACAATATCTTTTTAAACCGTTTGTACCAATTCAGTCGAATGATAGTTCGCCCGTATCGTTTAACGACAATAAAATGGAGTCATCCGAAATACTTGCGATAGCCGCTTAGTCATTTTATAAGTGGCGTTTTCGACGACTTTGCTGTTGCTCTTGCTAAAACTCCCTGTTTCATTTCCCGAGGAATGCAACGATCCAAACCGATCGGAATAATTAAATAGACCAATCGAAACGCCAAGCAAATATTTCAGCGTGGGAAAACACGTACTGCCAATCACATGTAGTTTGGCTTTATCTCTGATTGGTTGAGGACATCGCGCCAGATTTTTGAATCAATCACTATGCGTCGCAGCATCTGACCGCAGCGATCAGGAAACAATGTGCAAACAGAGTAAATGAAAATGCTAATGCAAAAACTATACGTATGTTCTGTTAGTACCTGCACTAATGCTGTTTGTAATTCAGCTGGGAAGTGGTTGAGAATAAATTCTACCGTTTCTGCGATACCAGCTTGTTCAATACCCAGCATAGAGGGCTGATACACTACTTCGGGAACTCTAAAAGAAAATAGTCAATCATCATTTTCAACCACTGTAAGTAGCTTGCTCGCAGAATGTAGATGTTGTTGTTGCCGTGAAGAGGCCACATTGGATGCGCATGGGATAGGTCTGGGCCGGGTGACAAAACGACGGGTGGGGGGGGGCTTTGTCACTCGTCCCAGATCTTCCACCCGTCCAATATGGCGACAAAATCGTGCGCTTGAAAAGGTTATCATTAGATGCATCCACCAAAACCAGACGCGACACTTCCCTACGCCTTACATTATGGAATATTCCCCATCATTAAATTTCGGATTGAGATATGGAACTGGCATTCCTTTCAGAAAATAAAGTCGTTTTAGTGCTTACCACAGCCTGCATTTAGGCCTAAGCACTGATTTCAAAAGGGTTAAGTTTCTAATTAGTGTTAAGAATGCTTCCATAATATAAAAATTAAAATTAAGTTCGAACATCCACGTGCATCTGTGGTTTAGCGGAGATCAGCGATGGCGTATAAACTGAAAGTTACAGGTTCGGCCTCTATCACTTCCTTAGTTTTCTTTGTAAGCGGGGATCATCTTAAATCACCTTCAAAATTCAGAAATGGCCTTTGGTATCCTCTTAAATGGCATTCTAAGTGAGAAATGAGTTTACTTTATGTAATTTCACGCGAAAAGGAAAAGTGGTTTCGGTGGAATGCATGTAATGCTGACCCGCTTGAAAACACAAATTACCGCCTGCAAGCAGGCTATCACTATAAGCAATTCAGCACACACATAAAGAAACTTTGAACGCAACTGGAAACACCACGAAAATGAAGGCCAGTTAAAGCATTGACTCGCTCAACAAAAATATAAGTGAGAAGGCTCTAGAATACTCGGCGATAAGGAAAAATGTTATCCCTTCTTTTTATTTACTTCCATGATGACAGCCAAGTGTCAAAGCAAAACAAGAAGGATCAAAGAATCTCTAAAACCAAGACTACAGGCAGGGAGCCTTGCTACTGGGCAATTTTCGAAAGGCTTTGAATGCGACAACGGTTGGCAAATTACAAATGCATACCTAAAACAAATTGCCCAGCATAGCTAGACTTTGATAGCTCCCCGCTCTGCTTTCTCGTTTCTCCTCAAGCAGAAGTTGATTCACAAATATTCTTTTACCTTCTTGGTTCAATGATGCATGCCATTGTTTCAGCAGCTGCTTTTTAACCAATTAATTTGGATTAACAATTTGCTGAAGGGGAATTTTGCTCTCACCAAAGCCAAAGCGGTCACAGCGCGACAGCACATCTATAGTTTAATTTAGTTTAAGGTTTATGTGTGTAATAAGTGTTAAACTACTTAACCCTTCTTGTTTAATTAGAAATGTGAATGCTCCGGAAACTTCTTACTTCATACGTTACTGTATGTTTTTTTGTAGATTAATAATTTGTTTTAGGCGAATATTATCGGTTTATGTGCATTATACTTTCTTGCACTCTGCTATACCATCGTTTTCATTTTCGTTTTATATGACTTCTTCTATAATATCACTCCCCCGATTCAGCTACAATGACCGATCATTCTCTTAATCTACTATCTCTCAATGCGAGGGGACTAAGCAGTTTCAGAAAAAGGCGAACAATTTTCACGTGGTGTCGGAAACGAAACTCGGATATAATATTCCTGCAAGAAACTCATTCGACATTGTCAACACACTTAAAATGGAAAAACGAATGGGGTGCAGAACTTATTTGCTCCCATGGGAGCTCAAACTCTCGAGGTGTTGCAATCTTGATCAAAAAAGGTCTTGACTGCGTTATTCACTCTCAGATTGTAGATACATCGGGGAGGTATATCGTTCTTAAAGCCACTATCAAAGATAAAATGTATGTTCTTGTAAACATTTATGCACCAAACAAAGACGAAGACATCATTAAATTCCTCAAAAATGTGTTAACTAAGCTGCAGACCGAAAATTTAGATTCAGAAGAAAATATTGTGATTGGAGGTGATTTCAATTGTCCTCTGAATCCTATACTGGACAAAAAAGGTGGCATAATGACACCTAGGAAATCTGTGATAAATTCCATCAATGATGTCCAAAGTCAATTAGATCTTGTAGATATATGGAGAGTTAAAAACCCACAAACTAAAAGTTTTACCTGGAGTCAACAATTTCCGCCGATATTTTGTCGCCTGGATTATTGGTTGATCTCTAACAATTTACACGACTGGGTCAAAGCCACAAATATAATCCCCGCCATCAGAACTGACCATTCTGCTATCTATTTAGAATTTGGGAACGTGGACAAAGAGGCTAAGGGTCCTGGGTTCTGGAAGATGAACACCTCCATATTGGAGGATGATGAGTACATTGATGACCTTACAAAAATGGTACCAATTTGGATCACGGAAGGCCGAAAAGAACTTTCAGACCACCGTAACATTTGGGACTGGATAAAATATAACATAAGAGCTCATGCTATAAAATATTCCAAAAAGAAGGCAAAGGAGAGAAACGAAAGAGGATCAAAACTTGAAAAAGAATATACTGAAGCGAAACAGGTTTTCGAAACGAACCCCAATGATTCGAATGGCGACAATTTAAATGCGGCTAAGGATAAGCTCGAATCATTTTATGATGAAAAAGTCAACGGAATAATAATCCGTGCCCGAGCACGATGGCATGAACACGGCGAGAAAAGTACCAAATACTTCCTAAACTTAGAAAAAAGAAATCATGTAAAAAAGCATATAAGGAAACTAGTAATAAGCGGCGTCGTAAAGACAGATCCCTATGACATTCTTCAAGAACAAAAACGTTTTTATCGAGAGTTATACAAAAGTTCAAATAGTGATGCGGAAAACCGTCAGAACATTGTAAAGTTTCTAGAGAATTTGAATATACCTCAATTAACCGAAGAACAAAAGTTGACCTGCGAAGACAAAATTTCAGCTGAGGAATGTTACAATATCCTCGAAAGCTTTCAAACCAACAAAACTCCTGGGAATGACGGAATTCCTATAGAATTCTACAAAGTGTTCTGGCCTTTAATAAGCGATCCTTTTCTTAAATGCGTGAACGAAA